>NW_023662540.1:0-16027 GCF_015228065.2 Penaeus monodon | reverse complement strand
TTATTCCTTGTTCCTTTATAAGTGTTTTTTGTGGTTTTTTTTTTTTTTTTTTTTTTTTTTTTGCATTATCTTCCCTTTGGGTTTGTTTTATTGGTTTCTTTTAAATTTGGGTTGTTTCTGGTTTTAGATATATTTTTTGCACTGGATATCTTTTTCATTTGTATGCATATTTGTTCACAGCTAAGTCTATGTACTAATTGGCTCTTTTCGCAGGGTGTTGCCGTTATGCTCTATCCAGCCACAGTTATGGTCGGTATTAGAGGGCAGGTGTCGTGTCTCGCTCGTCCTCTTCTGGGAACCTGTATGGCGCCCTTGCCCTCTGTCGTGGTGGTCGGCCTCCGATCGCTCCTCTCGGGGTCTCTGTGCGTTCCCCTGTACAGCCTGGTGCCTGCCGATACGTTCTGGAGTGAATGGGCCGGACCGAGCGTGAGGGACCGCCGGAGAAGTTAGAGCCTTCGACGAACGTTGACGATGGAGAGGAGAAGATCGAAGTCAGGAGGGGGGAACATATGAAACAAACCGCTGCATCCCTCTCTGTTCCCGGGTGACGGAGCCCGTACACTTTCATGGGGATCCGTGAATGCGTCTGCCTCTCGTCACCTGAATATACTTTAAAGAGAGTATTGACAACCCAGTGATTGTAGTTTACTTTATGTTCAGTTTGCCTTTTATTTTTCATTTTGCCTTTTTAGCTGTGTGTGTGTGCATGTGTTGATTCTTTTGATCTTTTATCTCGCCCTCATTTTATTTTTTCTGAAGTTAGTATTCTATTTATTTTCCTCCTTTTACTGCTTTGTATTTTCCTGTGTTCCTGTATCCTTTACTGCAATTTTACTTAATTCCCAGCATCTTATCATTTCGTATTTTTTGGTTATCGTTTATCTTCTAATTATTTTTACTATCTTTATTTAATTGTTTTCGGGGAAGCTTTAATACAATCGTTCATAGAGACCGTGCGCGCCCTCTACCTTTAAAAGGGGCCGCACATTGTACTGGGGGTCTCTTTTTCTTTATCTTTGAGAGCTTAACACCTCCTTGCGGGGGGTTTTTTTTGCCCTGGGGACTGAGGATGGGGTTATGATTTGGATGCTGATTTATTTTCGCCTGGGTTTTTTCTTAGTACGTTTCCAAGTGCTAAGACATACAAACTTAATTAATTTAATTTGGTGCCTAAATTAATTTATAAATGATCAGAATTCTCTCAGTCATTTTATTTGTTCATGTTTCTCTGCTGTCTTGCTTTTTTCATTGTTTTTTCATGCTTTTTATTATTTTTTTTTTTATTCTTACCCAGATTGTTTTCAGGTTTTAAAAATTAAAAATGAAGAGTCAGCTGGGGGAAAAATCCCCCAAAGGGCCTAAAGAAAAAGGTTGGCATACGCAGCCCCACCATGGCACCCCCGCACCCTAGCCGGGACGTTGCAAATCACTACACCTAATATGGTGGACAGTCGGGGGGGATTGAAAACCGGTTGGTTTTTATAGTTCATTATAATGGGGGAAGTCTTTTTTTGTTTTTGTCATTTTTTTGACCTGCCTTCACCCCGTTTCTGTTGTCTTTCCTTAATTTTTTAATGTTTTTTAACCCCCGTTTTTTTGATATTATACCCCCACATCTTTTTGTCTGTTTTTTTTTTCCGGGTTTTAAATTTTCTATTTTGTGTTTTTGGGTTACTTCGTGTTTAATCAGTTTGTTTGATTTTAGTACCATTTTTTTTTGCTCCTTTTCTGTTTGTATTTTTGTTTTTCCTTTAGTCCTTTACTGTCAATTTTATTTAAATTTCCCCAGATCTTTTTTATGTCCCAACAAAAAAAAAAAAAAATTTTAGTTTTTTATCCTTCTTTTACTATGTTTTTGTATTTTCATTTTAGTGTCTTTGCAGCTTTTAACGGTTTGGTTTTAGTAGGTTTCTTTTATATCATTTTACCGTTTCTGTTTTTCTTTGGTTTCCCTCTGTATAATCTTTCGGTGTCCCCCCTTTTACTTCAATTATACTTGCGATTTTTATTGTCTTATTTAATTTAAAGGGGCCAAACCCGACCTCTTCGCCTAAAATGGTATGTGTATTGGTGTTTTTAAAAACATAGCGAAATTGTCAAAAATGGAGGATCATCTTCCAGCCTTTTTCCAGCAAAAACAAAACACAAAACAAGAAAAATACCCAAACACACACAAACCCCCACACCACACCCCCAAACAAACACACAAACCACACACAGACAAACACACGACACACACTAAAAAACACCAAAAAAAACACACACACAAAGACATAAAAAACAAACAAACAAAATAAAACTAACCCCAAAAATCACACCAAACTACCAAAACAAAAATAAAAAAACAAAAACCACAAAACATAAAAAACCCAAAAAAACAAAAAAAACACAAAACACACACACAAAACATCCCAACAAAAAATCTCAAAAACACAAAAACAAAAAAACACACCCACAAACAAAAAAAAAAACAAACACAACCACATAAAACAAAACCCATAAAACGCACACCACATAAAAAAGCCACCACTACAAACACACACCAAAAAAACCACCCCAAATACAAAAAACACACCAAAACAACACAAACCACATAAAAACACAACCAATACAAACACCACAAACAACACACACCAATAAAAACCCACACACCAATAAAAACACACACCACATACAAACCCCCACATACAAACCCACCCATAAAAGCACTCCCCACAACAAGCACACCCACATCAGACCCACATACAAGCACCACCACAAAAAAAACACACACACATACAAACACACACCACATAAAAAACACACACCCATACAAACAACACACATCAAACCACACCAATAAAAACAACACCACATCAACACCACCCATACAAACACCCCACATACAAACACACACCACTTTTACAAACCCCACCCAAAAAACACACACCACATACAAAAAACCACCAAAAAAAAACGAAACACAAAAAACCACACACAAACTACACACCAAAACACAAACGCAAAAAAAATCGCAAACACATACACCGGGCACACCAACACCCACACACAAACACAAAACCAAACCAAAACACCCCACTTTCAAACACGAACACACACAAAACAAATACATCACATACCACACCAAACCAAAACAAACACTCACACCCCAAACAACACCACACACAAATATAATGAAAAACATTTTTTTAAAGGGAAATGACTTTTTCGATTTGAAAGGTCACAAATGGAGATAAAAGAATTGTGTGACAAAAAAGCATGCATTTTAATGGGACAGTAGGTTTTGGGGTGTTCAGGTGTTCAACTAAAATTTGGGAAAAGGAAAAGGCTGGGACGGGCCCCCCGTAAACATGGCAAAGGGGGCCCTAAGTAGGGTTTTCATTGTCTCTTTTCGTCTCGACCACCCACACTGGAAAGGTTGATTAATTGGGGTATTGGATTGACGGGGTCGGGGGTTTTTTTGTGTTATATAATTTAATTTTACTTAGAACGGGAAAGGAACGCAAAAGTTAATTTTTTCGGGGACTTACGCTGAAGGCAGGGAAAAGTGGGAAATGGAAAAGAAGGAAACTAAAATCTGTGAAAGTGGGAAAAAAAGGAAGCACAATAATTTGTGGTGGAATGTTTTGGGATAATTTTGATGTGTAAAAAGACGAGGGTGAATTAGGTTTCGATTTAGCCCCCGAAACGAGGCCCTTTATAAAACCCAATTATTTAAAAGGGGCGCAGTGAGTAGGGTTGGTAGTCAGGTTTTTTCCAAAACCCTATTCCCGTATATTTCGCGGAACCTGGCACAAGCTAGGCCAAGCAGGCTCAAACCAGGGACAGGCCAGGGACGGGCCGGCACAGGCTAGGAACAGGCCAGGCACAGGCTCCCCCCCGATGACCTTTGGGGGGGGAGTGAATTTTTTTCAAAGTGATTCCGTGTTTTTTAAATTTTTATTTTTTAAATTTTTTATAATATTTTTTTTTTTTTTTTGTGATGGGGATTTTTAGACACCGGTGGGGGCAGACGATACCCAAGGCTTCAGGTGATGCTCGTCCATCAGTGACAAACACAAAATTCTACAGGAAAAAAGAGGTAAAAGAGAGCGTTACAAAAAAGCAAGGTACGACTCACTCATGAACTTGAAAAAACGAAAATCCGACCCTAAAAATGCCCTCATCACCCCATTTTTCAATGGATGGGACTAAGAACCCCGCAATTGAGGGAGAAAAATTGGAGTTGTCGAGGGAGTTAGAGCATTTACCCATAGTAGAGCCATTGAGCCACTGGCTTCAAAATATTGAACCTCAAACACTCAAATTCACAGTTAGAAGACCCCTTTTTAAGGAATTATCTCTTAGAAGAGGAAAAACTTGCCAAGGGGGTTTTACCGCTTTGCCTAGATGAGTTTTAATAAAAGGGGAGACTTTTTCCATGTGTGCCATTTTCCAGATGGGGTCCTTTATATTAGTGGTACCAAAGGCCCCCCGTAGTGCGGCACTTTGACTCCTCATTTTTTTAGCTCATGCACTCACAAAGGGACTTAACGACTCACTGTAAATTTTTGACATTTTTTACTTTGCAAACATGTTGTACCCCAAAAATTATGTTGCCAGTTGCCAGCTTTTCAACGACTAAAGGTGCAGCTCTTGCTTTCCACAACATTCCGCTTGTCTCCTTGAGCTTGATACAACTACTGAAAGGAAAAAGGTATGTCTACCTCTAATTTTTCTTTACCATTTTAGACCTTGTTTGGCCCCCCCAAGTTACACAAAATGCCAAAGGGACAGAAATTTAAGAATGTCCCCTTTTTTTAAATTGCATTGCTAAGCATCAAAAACATTTACAAACCCTTTTTTATCCCCAAAACTAATGGCAGGTTGAAGGGAAAATGGGTTTGGGCCCTGCAAGGATTTCAAGTCCTGGTCCTGGGGCAAAGGGTCTTAGGTCTTACTCCTTTACAAAGGCAACAACTCGATTCAAACAGTTTTCCCTTTCGGCTATGTAGCTGAATTTTCCCCGCTAGGGGTGGTGAGGCAACAGTTGACCCGCGTTCCTGAATCTTGCTGAAATGCTGTTTCTCTTGGCTGCCCTTACCCAAAAACTATAACTTACGGTTCTCGAAAGGGCATGACCTGCTTCCTCTTTTTTTGCTTTTGAGTTTTGAACTGACAATATTTTTGTATCTTTTATTCTGTTTTGTTTGTTTAATATATATATTAAAAATTATAATATATTTTATTTAAAACTATTACCTTATCTTTTCCTTTTCATCATTTTTCTTACGTAATGTTTTTTTTTTATTTTTTTTTATTTTGGCTGCGTTTCTCTAAGGTATATAATACTATTGGTAACGCCTGTAGCAGGTTGCGTTCTCTAAGGTGTATAATATATGTTGGTAACACCTGTAGCAGGCTACGTACTTTAGGGGAGTAGGGAGGAGTAGGAATTTGTGTGCTTATGGCTCAGTCAGTTAGAGGCAACCAAGTGCTACTACGTTTTTTGGGATTTTGAGGCCCTCTGGTGTCACGAGTGAATAGCTTTTCAACTATTCCCAGCACACAAGTAGGTCACAAACTATAAATCTGTAGGTTGACGGCTATACATTATTAAGCGTGTGCCCACCCTACTATGTTTATTATCTTTGGGGGATAGTGGTTTAGTAGTTAATGGCATAGGGGTGCATAATTATATTTAGGGGTTTAAGTAATTGTAGGTTTAGGTAATGTAGGTCATGGGTAGGTGATTCCCCATTTTCCATTTCATTTATTTCTGGGATGGATTAGTATTTCCTACTGCGGATTCTTATCCCAAATCCTCTTTGTCCTTTCAGAGCGCTGTCTGTCGAGCCTACAGAAAGTGAGAAAAAGAAGAAAGAGAAAAGATTAGATGGATGGATATCAGGAAACGAGAACAAGATGACAGACGTGCATAAAGTGGCGGCCAACAGCTTTTTCTCTTATTTCAGGTTTACTAATAGTCATTCTGTGAAATTATATCAAGTCTTCCATTTCTAGATTCCAGATGTTCCAGTCTCTACACTTTCCTAATGTTTACCTTTCCTTTTACTTTTCCTGTTGCACCAGGTAATCTCATTATTCCACTCCATCTACCACATCCTGTCCTACACCCACCTTAATGTCTGCTCCTCGGACATCTATCCCCTCTTCCTCACACAAGAAAACCACTGTTTCTCAGGCCTTTGCTTGACGGCCTGATATTTTTTTTTACAAGGCGGACTTTGATCTCTATTTCTTATAAGAAAACATTTTCCCTTTTAGTGATACCTTGCGATTTCATTTTAAGGGTTTTACTTCTATTTATTATTTTTATTCACTACCCCCTCAGGACTTGGTTTATTCTTCTGTTGGCTTTTACTCTTCTGTGCTTTTGCTTACTCTTAGCCTTTGCCTTATTTTTTTTCTTTTGGTTTGTTTTTATTTTACGTTCCTTCGAGATGCACCTTCATGCTTCTACGCCGCCGTGTTTTAAGAGATTTTTAAAAATATTATGTAAAGGTTTTTTACCTAAGGATCATCTAGGACTCTCTTTTTTTTTCTCAGTAGTTAGTGTAAGCCTTTAGCTTAGCACTTCATTTGAAATTGCTTTTATTTGTGCACGGCAGTTTTAAAATAAGCATAGGGCCCTTTTGTATTATATTGTTTTCCTGGTTTTATATATACGCATTTCCATATGTTATATATTTTTTTGTTTGTTTAATTATTACCTTAAATGAACATTAAGTGATACACACTGGAACTTACCCCCAAGTATTCTCATGTTACCAGACCTTCAGGGGATCTGTACACAAGGGATATTTCAGGTACCGACTTATGCCCCTTACTAGAAAAGGGGGAAGAAGTCAAAGTGCGGGACCCTGGCCACGGATGCCCTTATTTTTGATTCACACCCCAGGTTATCCAGTGTGTCAGCGAGTCTTCACAAGCTCAGTATCTTTTTTAGCTGCAATGCAACTCAGAGTTTTTAGAACTGTTTCATGCCCTCCAAGCGCGGCTGTTTTGTGTCTTTCACTGTACCAAAATATTTTTTTTAGGAGGGAAATAGCTGTTGTTGCTGGTGTTGCATGTCAAGTGATTGTTCCGCATTCCCTTCACAGAGTGTAAACTCATAAGGGTTGATGTGTGGGGGCTAAATGACTCGACCCGACCTCTTCGCCGAAAAATGGTATGTGTATTGGTGTTGTGGAAAACATAGACGAAATTGTCACACTGGAAAATGATGCTTCACAGCCCTGTGTCATGCACACACACACAAAACCCACACACACCCAAAAAAAAAAAAAAAAAAAAACAAACACATAGAGAGACAAACAAACACACTCACTCACAAACACACACAAACAGACACGAGACAAACACACACACACCAACACACAAACAAACACACAAAAACACACACAAACACACACACTAACAAGCACACACAAAAACACACACACACAAAAAACAAAGAAACAAAAACAAATAAACATACACATAAAAACACACACAAAACAACACAAAACATAAAAACACACAAACTCACACACACAAACAATCTCACACAAACACAAACAAACGCACACAAAAAGGCACACACAAAGACACAATAAACACACACACAAACACCGCACAACACATGCACAAACATAGCCCCAAACAACGCTCAAACACACACACAAACAAGCACACCCACAAACACACAAAGAAACTCACATATACACACAAACAAGCACACGCACGCACAGACAAATAGCCAAACACACACCCATACAAACACACACCGCATACAAACACATACCACATAAAAAAAACAAACCACATACAAACCACACCACATACAAACAACACACCACATACAAACACACACCGCATACAAACACACATACGTAAACAAACAGGAAAACACACACACACACACACACACAAACAGACACACAGACATACACACACAAACACAAACGCATAAACACACAAATAAAAAATACGCAAACACATACACATACACACAACACACACACACACAAACACAAACACATACACACACAAAACAAACACACGCACACAAACATAATGACAAACACACATATATTGTAAAGGAATGACATTTTCGTATGTAAAAGATCACTAATGGGAGATATTAGCAAGATATTGTGTGACAAACAAGCATGCGACTTGTAATTCGGACAGTAGGTCTTGGCACAGGCCAGGCACAGGCCAGGCACAGGCTAGGAACAGGCCAGGCACAGGCCTGCCTCCCCTGATCGTCCTTGGGGCCTGGAGATGAGATTTGTTCAAAGTGTGATTCCGTGTTATATTTAAAATTTTTATTTTTTTTAAATTTTTATATATATACATATATTTTTTTCTTTTTTGATGGCAGATTTTGAGACACCGGGGAGGCAGACAGATACCCAAGGACTCTCAGGTGATGCTCTGTCCCATCATGTGAGCAAACGACATAATATCTACAGGGAAAAAAGAGGTAAAAGAGAGCGTTACAAAAATGCAAGGTACGACTCACTCATGAACTTGAAATGACGAAAATCCGTACCAGTAATAATGCCTCCATCACCCCAGTATTCAATGAGGATGCTGAGCTAGGTACCCAGCAATTGATGCAGAAGCATTGGCAGTTTTTCGAGGGAGTTAGAGCATTTGACCCATAGTAGAGCCATTGCAGCCATCTGGCTTCAAGATATTGAACCTCAAACCTCAGACTTCAGCAGTTAGAAGATCCTCTTTGGAAGGAAGTTATCTCTTAGAAGAGGAAAAACTTGCCAAGCGTCCTTTACCGCTTTGCCTAGATGAGTTTGAAATAAAAGGTGATGTACTTTACCATGTGTGCCATTTTCCAGATGGGGTCCTTCATCAGTTAGTGGTACCAAAGGCCCTCCGTATCAAGAGCATCAAGAGCAGTTATACAACCATTTTCCATCCACAGGCTAATGGCATGGTTGAGAGGGAAAAGTGGTTTGGCCCTGCAAGGATTATGAAGTCACTGGGTCCTGGACAAGGATCATTAGGGATCTTACTCCTTCACAGAAGGCAAGCAAGCTCGATCTCAATCAGTTACGTCCCTTCGACGTCAGTGATGAGCTGCATTTTCCACAGACTAGGGGAGATGGTGAGGCAACAGTTGATCCAGACTTCTGACGATCTTGCTGAAGTGCTGTTACTCTCTGGGTGCCGTGTACCTAACAAGCTAAATCTTACAGGATGTCTCCCAAGGGCGTGACCTGCTTCCTCTTTTGTTGCTTTTGAGTTTTGAACTGCACAATATTTCTGTATCTTATAGTTCTGTTTTGTTTGTTGTATATATATATATTATTTAAAACTATTTTTGTGTGTGTTTGTGTGTGTGTGTTTGTGTGTGTGTTTGTGTCTGTGTGTTTGTGTATGTGTGTTTTTTTTGTGTGTGTGTATTTGCGTGTGTATTTGATTGTTTGTGTGTGTGTGTTTGTGTGTGTTTATGTTTGTGTGTGTGTTTGTTGCATGTGTGTGTTGGTGTATGTGTTTTGTGTGTGTGTTTTTGTGTGTGTTTGTGTGTGTTTTTTGTTTGTGTGTGTGTGTGTGTGTGTTTGTGCATGCTTTCAGAGATAAATCCCCGAAAATAATTAACTTTACGTTCATTTACCTGATTCTAAGAAAACATTAAATTCATACACCCCAACAACCAAAAGGAAAACCCCAAACTTCCCGTAAACCCAAAAACCTAATTTAAAACAACCCTTCCCTTGGGGAGCTCGAAAGGATATAACAGGACGTGAATCTTACCCAGGGCCAAACCCCTTGGCCACTCCAAGCCACGGATGCCAAAGTCACGAGCCCTTTTTCCTGGCATGAACAATGAAACCTGAACCCCGGGACCCCTTCTTCTGTCCGAATTACAAGTTGCTGCTTTTTTGTCACACATATCTCCATTATCGCCCTTTTAAATCGATAATGTCACCCTTTTTAAAATAAAAACACACACGAAAGATATCGCATATGCGAACCCTTTGCACACACACACAAACAATATACATATACCACAAAACAATGGCTCACACAAACAAACAAAAAAAATACACACACAATTCTCACATATACAAAAACAAACACACACCACAAACACCAAAACACCACAAAAAACACAAAACACAGACAAAAAACACAAAAAAAACACACAAAAAACAACACACAAGCACCACCTCAAACACAACACACAAATACAAAAACCCCAAAAACCACCAAAATAAAAAACACAAAAAAAAAACCACCAAACACACACACACACAAACACAAACGCAAAAAAACACACAGAAAAAATAGCCAACATACAACACGGAAACCACACACACCCGAACCACACGCACACAGAAAACACACGCACACACGAGCACACACACAAAAAAAAAAAAAACACACACAACAACACACACCAACACACACACAAACGAAAAAACCACCCACACACAACACACAATACACAACAAACCACCCCGCACACACAAAAAACACGAATACACACACCACATACACACAAACACCACACACCAAACAAAATCACACGAACAAAACAAACCAACACACACATACACACAACACACGCAAGAAAACACGAACCCACACAAAAAGAAACCACATACACACAAACACACTACAAAAAAACACACACTACCCCACAAACCACACAACAAACCAACACCACACCCATATTATATACATCTTTTTAAAAACGAATGACTTTTATCGTTTTAAAATTCGCTAATGGGATGTATTAGCAAGATATTGTGTGACAAATAACATTCACTTGAAATTGGGCGGGGGAGGTTTCACTGTCAGTGTTCAGTTTCTTTTCATTGGCAAGGAAAAAGAGGCTCGTGACGTGGCCATCCGAAAAGGCCAGGGGGGGCCACAAAGAAGGGGTCTTGTCTCGTTATAGTCGTTCTCAAGCTCCATACAGGAAAGGGGTTAAATAAACTTTATTGGGGTTTTGCCGAAGAATCGGGGTTTCCTTTGGGATTCAATATATGGGAATTTAAAATTTTTTTACAAAGGGTAAAAGAAATAAAAATTCATTATTTTTGGTATTTATCTCCGAAAGCATACACAAACACACACACACACAAAAAAAAACAAACAACCAAAACCAAAAAAACCCCACAAACAACACCAAACACACACCAAAACACACACACACAGATTGCGACAGCAAAAACCACATGGCCACACACAAACAAATATCACATACACACAAACAAAACAAACCCAAACAAAAACAAAAAAATACCACATTACACACAAACAACCCTAAAACACACATAAAAAAACACACACATAAAAACAAACACACTAACACAACACATAAACAAAACACAAAAAAACGCCACACACAAACACAAACATCAAACAAAAAACAACGAACACACACACCCACCCCTCCCCAAAAGAACACACCCACCACAAACAAAAAACAAACACCACAAAACACGAATACACACAACACAAAAACACACACACAACCCCCGAAAACACACACACACTTAAACACAACACAACACCCCACACAAAACCACAACACAAACACACCCGAACACAAACACACCCCAACCACCACACCCAACACCAACACACAAAACACACAAAAAAACACAAACTCACAAACACGACACACACAACACCACACCACACACACACACACACAAAATATATAATATATATATAATATATATATAGCATTTTAATACATATATTAAAGGAATGACATTTTCGTATTTAAAAAATCGCTATGGAATTTAGTAAGATATTTTGGACAAAAAAAGATGCGACTTGTAAACCCCGGAAGGGGAAAAGGGCTTAGGTGTTCGGGTTATTTCGTTTTTTGGGAAGGAAAAGGCTCGTGCGTGGCCTCCGTAAAAGGCCCAAAGGGGGGGCCCCAAAAAAGGGGGTTTATTTTCTCGTTTTTATCGCTTGGCATCACCATGGTAAGGGTTTTTAAATTTAAACATTTATTGGATGACGGAAAATTCTGGGTTTCCTTTTGGGGTTCATAGTAATATGGGAAATTTAATATTCATTTAGAATCCCTGTAAAAGAACGAAAAATTAAATTTTTTTCGGGATTTTCCCACATACAAACACACACCACATAAAAAACACACCAATACAAAATACACCACATACAAACACACACAACAAAAAAAACAGGAAAACACACACACAAAAAAACAAACACCTGACCACAAACATACACACACAGAAACAAAACGTAAAAACACACAAACGCAAACCATTACACACACCAACAAACACAAACCTAAAAACCCCAAAAAAAAAAAAAAATGCGAAAAACACATCACACACGCAACCACAAAACACACACAAACACACCACACAAACTACTGACAAACACACAAAATATTGTAAGGGGAAAGACTTTTCGTTTAAAAAATCGCTAATGGCAGATATTAGCAAAAATTTGTGTGACAAACAACTGCGACTTGTAATTCGGGGAGAGAAGGTCTTAGGTGTTCATTTTTCATTTCGTTTTTGGGATGGAAAAGGGTCTGACGTCCATCCGTATATGGGAAGGGGGGGCACTAGTATGGGTTCATTGTCTCGTTTTAGTCGCTCTCGACCATCCCCACTGGTAAGGGTTGTTTTTATGTTATTGGGATTGACGAGAAATCAGGGTGTCTTTTGTTATATATAAATTTTAAAATTTTCTTAGAATCAGTAAAGAACGTAAAAGTTTAAATTTTTTTCGGGGGTTTATCCCCGAAACAGGAATGTGGAACTGAAATAAAGCAAACTATAAATCTGTGAAAGTGGGGGTAAAAAAAGGGAAGACAATAAAAATTTGTGTTGGAATGTTTTGTATATATTTTTTGGGTTATAAATAATAATAATTATAATAATAATAATTTTTATTATATATAATTTTTTTTTTATGGCAGATTTGGAGACACTGGTGAGGCAGACAGAGGCCCAAGTACACTTAGGTGATGCTCTGTTCCATCGTGGGAGCAAACGGCAAAATCCCATCATGTGAGCAAACGGCAAAATCCTATCATGTGAGCAAACGGCAAAATATCTACAGGCAAAAAAGAGGTAAAAGAGAGCGAGTTACAAAAATCCAAGGTACGACTCACACTACATACACACACACACACATACAAACAACACACCACATACAAACACACACACATACACAACATCACCACATACAAACACACAACACATACAAACACACACCACATACAAACACACACCACAACAAACACACACCACATACAACACACCACAAACACTAACGCATAAACACACAGATAAAAAATATATATATATGCACACACACAACAACACACGAACACACACACACAAAAACACACACAAAACACACACAAACACCAACACACACAACAAACACACGAAAACACAAACACACTCGGACAGAAACACACAAACACATACACCACTAAACACATAACAAACAAACAAACACACACACACTCAAAGAAACAAACATACTAAGAAACACACATATATTGTAAGGAATGGACATTTTTTCGTATTAAAAAATATCGCTAATGGGAGATATTAGCAAGATATTGTGTGACAAAAAACATGCAATTTGTAATTCGGACAGTAAGGTCTTAGGTGTTCAGGTGTTCAGTTTTTGTTCATTGGCAAGGAAGAAGGCCTCCTGACGTGGCCATCCGTGACATTGGCGAAAGGTGGGGCCACTAAGTATGGGGTTTCATTTGTCTCGTTTTTAGTCGCTCCCCCGAAACCATCCACACATGGGAAGGGGTTGATTAATTAGGTTATTGGGATTGAAGAAGTCTGGGTACCTTTTTTGTGTATATAGAATTTAATATTTACTTAGAATCAGATAAATGAACGTAAAAGTTAATTTTTTCGGGGATTTATCTCTGAAAGCAGGGAAAGTGGAAAACTGGAAATGAAGCAAACTATAAATCTGTGAAGTGGGAAAAAAGGGAAGTACATAAATTTGTGTGGAAGTGTGTATATTTTTTGGAGATTACTAAATGACGAGGGTAAATTAGGTTCCATTAGCTCGAACGAAACAGCCCTTGATAGAACCTAATTATTCACAGGGGCGCAGTATGGTTGTGTCCTGGGTTGCCAAACCATATTCCGTAATTTCGCGAGCCTGGCACAAACAGCTCAGCCAGGCACAGTCCAGGCACAGGTAGGCACAGGCCAGGCCAGGCCAGGCACGGCCAGCCTCCCCTGCGTCCTTGGGGCCTGGAGATGAGATTTGTTCAAAGTGTGATTCCGTGTTGTAATAAATTAATTTATAGTAAATATTAAAATTTTATTTTATATTATTATTTTTATTTTTTTTTTTTTTTTTTTTTTTAGTGATGGCAGATTTTGTGACACTGGTGAGGCAGACAGATACTCTAAGGTGATGCTCTGTCCCATCATGTGAGCAAAGGGCAAAATATGTACAGGGAAAAAAAGAGTAAAAGAGAGCGAGTTATAAAAATGCAAGGTACAACTCACCCATGAACTTGAAATGACGAAAAAATCCGTCCCAGTAATAATGCCTCCATCCCCCCAGTATTCATGAGGATTCTGTGAGACCTAGGTTATCTGTATGTCTTGAAAGTGAAGATATTTCTTTAATGTAAAAAAGGTTTAAAAGGGAGTCGCTGATCTTTTCAATTTAAAGAAGGGAAGCTATGCCGTGAGGTTAGGCAGCTTTGACAGGAAAGCAGTAGATTTATTTATTTAAGCAGTAGATGTTTATGCAAGTTTTTTGCCTGAGATAACTAAAGGTTATGAGTATCGAAAAAAATGTCTTTTTGATAGTCCAGATGGTTACAGAGTTGACTTCCACTCTGCTAAAGTCAAAGATAATGAATATTTTTTTAAATAGCTTGTAAATAAGGATGTTAAATTTTTATGGATGAGGCCAGTAACATAGAGAAATCTTATGGAAATTCACATTCCCTTTTTTATATTAACCCCGCTAAAGTATTGCGTTTCCCCAGATATTGTCATGTTTCTGAGAGAGAACCACGTCTACTCTTGATGAAGCTGTGAGTTTTGCAGATAATTGGAAATCCTGCTCATGGATCTTACCCGAAATGGAACACCCGGTCTCCACAGAGTAAGAGGATGGTTCAGACCAAAAGGGTTTGGTTCCAGAAGAATCTGAGGGAAAGCTCCAAAACCTAAAGTAACATGTCATGTTGTGTTGAAGTCGGGCACATCAGACCACGTTGCCCTTAAAACCCTTTTTCTTTCAAACGACAATCTAGTTCTACCCTCAATTTTTTCATTTGATACAACTCGCCTGGTAAATTCTTAAAATTGTGGCACCATCAATGGTTCTTGGGTCTCGACAAAGCTCCGAGATTCCCCGGGTGTTCTTGTTATTGCTGCTGAACACTTACTCCAGACTGTTGACCTGACATCATGTCAGTGGACTAGAAATTTCTTATTATCTTGGCATACAGACACTTTCCCTCTAGTGAAATGTTTCTTCGATGTCCGTATTATTTTGGATGGGTTAAAAGCGACCTTTTCGCATTGAGGGAAATTCCGAGCGACCATACGCTTTTTCACCTTTTGAACTGCTTTATGGTGATACTGTGAGGGGGCCACTGTCATTCCCGAAAAATTTTTTGGAAAAAACCCCAAATGTAAATGAGGACCAGCATTCTACGTATCAGTATATTATGAAGTGAAAGATAAATTAGCTGACTTTCGCCAAAATTGCTGATCAAAATGCCGACATCATTTAAACCAGATATCGGTCATACTTCGATCTGTAGAAGTAAACACATGCATTAGATGAAGTAACTGATGTTGTAAAAATCTTGACCTTTCAGTCATCCATATGTCTTAGTGGAAGAGGATTCGGTGGATGATGAAATGCCCCTGGCTACAGATGGTAAAGTAAATTCCGATAAAAATACCAACTGAATTTCAAATTTATTTGTGTGTGTGTGTTTATGGTTTTGTTTGGGGTCTGTTTTTTTTTGTTGTGTTAGTTTGTTTGTGTGTGTGTGGGTTTTATGTTT
>NW_023662539.1:0-16029 GCF_015228065.2 Penaeus monodon | reverse complement strand
AGGAAATGGTGGAAAAAAAAAAAGGCGTGGTTTTAAAGGAGAAAAAAAATGATATCACAGAAGGGTTAAGGAAAAAATTTCGGATGGTGGGAGGAAGGGCCAAGCAAAGATTATTAAAAGGACAGGGAAAGGGTCTGAAGGGACTAAAAAAATTGATTTTTCCGAAAAAGTTGGTGAGGCCGGGCTTTTATGCAACCAAAGAAAGGGGGGTTTCCACAAAAAAGAGGGCGAGAAGTGGGGGGGGAAAAAGTCTGCGGAAACAAAAAGAGGGTTGGAAAAAAAAGGGAAATGAACGGGGGGAAAAGGCGGGGCCAGGATGGGGGGTACGAAGCCAAAAGAAATGGGGTGGGGGCCCAAAGGGAAAAAAGGGAAAGGGAACCCAGGAATTTTTAAGGGGGAAAAAATAAATAAAATAAAAAAATATAAAAAAAAAACAAAAAAAAAAAAAAGAATTTGGGGCCGCGGTAAGGTAAGGGACAGGGGTACGGGTTGAATCGGGTTTGGCAAACCGAAGCCAGCCGGGGTTTTCCCAAAGCCCCGATTCCCCCTGGGGGGAAAGACCTAAGGGGGGAAAAAGAAATGGTGCCCGGAAAAAAAAAAAAAAAAAAAAAAAAAAAAAAAAAAAAAAACCATTAAAAAAACCCAAGATTAACCCTCGAATTTTAAATGATAATTAGAGAATACAAATTTAATTTTGAGCCCCGACCCTTTTTTTTGGAAAAAAATTATTATATATAAATTAGAGGGGAAGAATATAATTTATTTAAAATAAAATAAGAAAATGTTACTAAAGTAACATTTGAAGAAATAAATAACTATTATAAAGATGGTGTTTTGGTTGGTTTGGTGTGGGGTTTGTCAAATGAAATAGTTTTGTGTGTTTTTTTGTTGTTTTTTTTATTTTTTTTTTTGTTTTTTTTTTTTGTTTTGTGTTTTGTGTGGGGGTTGTGTGTGTGTGTATTTTTTTTGTTTTAATTTTTTCGTTTGGGGTTAGTTTTTTTTTTTAATTTTTTTTTTTTTTTAAATTTTTTTATATTATTTTTAAAAATTATTAAAATATTTTTATACATTATAATATTTATAATATAATAAATTAATATAAAAGATAAGGATAAAAGTTGGGAAATTTTTATAAAAATTTACCCTCAAATTACTTTTAAGGGATGGGTGTTGGGATGCAGGTTTAATTTTCCTTCCGCGGCTAGGGGAACCAAGGGTTTTTATCTTTCCCTGCTGCATTTTTTTACGTTTTCCATTTTTTCATATTTCTATTTTAACCCTTTTTGTTTTATAAGTTTTTGTGTTTTATTAAGTAATGATTGATGTGTTTGTATTGTTAAGTTCTTAAAAGTTTGCCCTCCGGGGGGGATTTTCTTCAGGGGGTTTTTAATAATTTGATAGTCCCTTTTTTTTCATTGTTCATTTTTAGATTTAAATTTATTTTTCGTATTTTTTATTTAGCTTTTTCCTCGGATTTATAGACTTTTTCTTTTTTTATTATAAGTATTTGTATTTTTTATTTTTTGATTTTACTCTTAAAAATGTTTTTATTTCATGTTTTTACATTATTGACAATCGTCCTTTTTTCTTTTCAGCGATGTCCACTGTGGTCAAGTACTTTTAAGAAGCTTTATTTTTCAGTGGTTTTAATTTTTTATTTTTTGCCTTTTTACTTTTCTTATACTCGTTTTTTTTCTATATTTTAATTATGTTTATTTTATGAAAATGATTTAAAATGAAAGGCCCCCAAGGTACCGTCACCAAGACGTCTTGTATTTAATACCGGGAACCGCCGGGGGAACAATAAAGGAAGATCTATCTGAAAATGTGTTTTTTTTGTCACCCCCTCTGGATTTACTTTTAGTAAGAAATGGTTTAAAAAACAGTGTATTTTTTTTTTTCAGTTTCAGTACATTTTAGGGCCCGTGATAAGGGCCTTAAGAACAGTCCCCAGGTGGTTTAACGAAAAAAAACAGTGCTAAAGTTTTGTGAACAGTGCCAAAAGTTGTGAACTGACAGATTTGAACAAATTAGGTCTATAAAAAAAGTGGGGATGTGATCTTTGAAAAAAGTGCTGGTAAGTGTGTGGACGATAAATGAAAATTGGAAGTACCTCTTACTGGTGGTTGGTGGTGCCATTGGGGTGCAGAAGGCCCAAAGGCAAGAACACGAAATTCGTAGGAATTTTCGATCCTCTGTCGATAAGCTCCCCATAGTCGTTGGTGGCTCAAAATCCAGAGATACAGCAAAAAACTATGAGAGCCATGGGGGGGGGAGGGTTTACTGTGCTGACCCAAAATCCTTGAACATTTTTATTGTCTACTGAGCTTGGGGGAAATAAAGCCACAGACGCAGCAGGTTTAGTGGCAGGCTTGGCTCGGCCAAGAAAAAGCTGTGTCTCGTCCTCAAAAAAGAGGGGGGGAAGCACCGAAAACAAGGAAAGGTGTGTTTTGCAGTCCCAGAAACACAGCTCTGCTTCCCCCGGGGGACTCCAAAATTTTTACATTCAGGGGGGGCAGACTTCTGCTGGGGGCTTTCCTCCAGGAGCCTTGGCCACGTTAGTTCCCCAGAGTATGGCAGATTTCTCGATTGGCCCACAGGGTGATACAGAAAAAATAACAGCTACAAGCAGCATGGGGGCCTCTGCATGACAGTTACACATCTCGAGTACTACTCAAGCTGGTTCAAATGTTGTAGCGGGAATCGGTTCCCCATTATAGGGAGAACACTTCAGCATCTCAATCGCTGAAAAAAGAACCAAGATGTGGAGGTCTGGATTCGCTCCATTGAAAAAACCTCTTAAAAAACCACCTACATAAAAAGGGGTTTATTATAAACTCCCCTGTTTGACTACATCCGAACGGGGGGAGAACATTTAAGGCCTCTACGCACCCCAAAGTTTAAGGGAAAAAACTTACACGTCTGCTGATTTTTTACAAGGTTGCTGTATGAGAACAGAGGGACTTCCACTGCAGGTGGGCCCCTGATTTGTTATCTCCAATTTTTGGAAGGGCATGTTTACCCGGGGTAATTTTGATCATCGAGAAGCCATAGGTGATCCCACCAAAAGCTCGTTCGTCGGGTCTTTCTCTCTGGCATCCATCCTGGCTGGGGGGACTTCTTAGGGCTTTCAAAAAGTGAATTGTCGCCCATGCAGCTTAACAGAAGCAGCCATGAGGATATGGAACTCCAGGAAACAGGATCAGGCATGGGGTCAGCTACACGACACCAGTCTCCAAATGAGTTTCCCTGAATGACAAAACCGTGAAAAACCGCCATTAACCTGGTCGCTCACCAAAAAGGCGGGCCCTTGTAGCTTGCCCTATAGCTACACAAGGTGGACAGAATGAAACACACCACAACCTCCCTCCATCCTGGGATCTCTGGTGAAAAAACTTCCAGGGGAACAACCCACTCACAACATCTCTGGGTAGCTTCTAATGTGGCTTCTGCCACGAAACAAACGGGGACCCTATCCTTCCAGAAAATCACCTTTTTCCCGTTGTCGAAAAATCTGGGCACATGGCCAGACATGTTTTTTTTACCCAAGGGGCCAACAAGAAGAAGCCCCCAAGTCCAAAACGGGGCGGGTTTCAGAAGGGGGCAATAATTTCCCAAACTGCTTCACAGACGGGAAACAGTAACTTTTTGCAGATGGTCATGTTGATTTTTCCATTAATGGCAGGACAAATCTTGTGCTTCCTTTTGACACCGGATCTGAAGCCACATGATTGCCTTACCAGAACCTTCAGCACAAGGGACTTCCAAACCGAGTTTCTTCCGAGGAGAAAACAGGGGGGAAAACACTTCATGTATTTTACTGAGATGATGCTCATTTTCACATGGGCTGTGATTCCCACCCCCTTTTCATCAGGACTGTGTGGTTGATGTTTCCTTCCCAGGTGGGACATTAACTTATTGGGGATGGGCCTCCTCGGGACGGGGGGGTGACTTTATTTTTCTCCTCTGAAGCCTTCAAAACTGGGAAATCCCCACCATTACTCTGCGGGGGGAACAACCCACATTTCCAGTTGTCTACACCAATGCAGAGTCTCTCAAGATTTACTGAAATCAAATCATCTACAGAGGTTGCCAGTGGAGATTACACCAGGCCGTCGCAGCAGTCATTTTGTTTCACTATGCAAGTATTGCAGCTAAACAGGGGGTGCTTCATAGAAGGCGGGTCTTTCAAAAGATTGGGACCAATAGATGGTGATGTCCTTCCCAATTTTCAAACCTTTTGCCAAAAAAGGGCTTTTTTCTTACCCCATGCTGTCCCCGAAGTAAAGGATCGTCGGTACTCTTTGATGTGGTGAAAAAACCACTCCCAAAAACAGATGGTTATCATCAAAACGCTTGGAAACAACTAAAAAAAGGTTTAGGACGCCTTTCTACACAATGACCGGGGGCCCTAACACTTTTCCCAAACTGCCTGAGGAAGTCGGGCACCAAGTCCCAACTACAAAATCCTATCGAGTTCTGGACTTCCTTGAAGGACAATGGGCCCTTGTTGCCTTTGAGCGGGAAAAAAAGGGGGGCGGCTTTGATTGACAATATGTAGTAGAGGACCTCAGTTATGATGAGAGTTTAGAGGTTGGACACACAGAAGTTGCTTTGCCATCCATTGCCAATGCCACCTGTTTAAGCCGCCAAAAAATTCTGGGCATGATTGCACACTAGAATGATACCCGATGCCAGAATAACGGCCACCTTGAAGACCTCTAAATTGCATAAGCTGACCAAAAAATGCTTATTCGTTTTAAGGGGCTCTTTGGTGGTGGTGAGGAAGCAGTAGATTTAGTCCTTGGATTAAAAGGCATCAAATAAACTACGGGGGGAGATGCCAAGCCAATTTGTATCCAAAAAAATGGAGATTGGCCCCCAGTCAAGTGGGAAAAGTCAACCAGTTTCCAAAAAACCACATTCCAGAGAAACAATGAATGTTGTTTTATTACCCAGGAACCGGGACATACCCTAGCTACCTAGATGATGTCATCATCTACAGCCACAGTTTTAACAAACACCTTCAGTTTTCTAGGAAACCTTGTTTTTGACTGGTCTAAAGCTTAACATGGAAGAGGGGTCAGTTTGCTGCAAAAAAACCATAGAATTCTTTGGCTTTACAACTCTTTCTAATGGAGTTCCCCAAAAGAGATAAGGTGTTGGCTATCTCTAACAAAAAAACCACCACGAAAAAAAGGCAGAGAAGTTCAACTTTCAGGATTTTCAGGAAAATTTTCCTGGATAGGAAAACCAATCTCCATTACATCTGTTGCTGAAGAGGGATCAAGCTTAGACCAGGAGACCTGAACAGCAAAGCAGCATTTGAAACTTTGAAAGAGAAGCTGATATTCTGCTCCTGCCTTATCCCAAAGCCTGATTTTCTCCAAGGAATTTGGCTTCCCCAATGGGCCTCTAGCATCAGAATTAGGAGCCTCTCTCCCTGCAAAGAGATCCCCCCACCAGCACCCCCTGTATGCAGTTGTTATTTCAAAACAGGAAAGTTCCGGGATGCAAGAGACTTGCTCTCCAGCTAATTGGACTTGAAGTTCAAAACCTTCAGTTCTTATCTGTAGGAAAGGTGTACACTTCACAAAAGTACACCAAAAGCCGATCCTTAGTGTGGGGTTTTCAGTAGGAAAAAAAAAAAAAAGTTTCCAAGAATGACTTGTCTTTCTATGATTTTAAAAATTCAATTAAAAAAGAGGGGTCCCACGAATAAAGTCCTGGGATTTTCTATCCAGACAAAAGTTGCCAAAGCTGGCAATAACAGAGCTTTTCACCTGAAAACCTAGTAGAAGAAAAACCAGAAAGCAGATCCTCAGCTTGCAGAGATGTGCATTATTTGCAGGGTAAAAAACCTGCCAAAAAAAGAAACTTTCTCTTCCTCTTGCTGATTCTGAGCAAGAAAGAAGGAGTCCTCTATCGGTTGAAAGCATCACCAGATCGGTTTGTTTACTAACTAGTGGTTCCGGGTCACTCTACGAAACTCAGCATTGAAAGCATCCCCCACCTGCTGCCTCCACTAGCTTCCCACCCCAGGTATCCATCCCAAATTTCTTTCCCAAAAATTACAAGTTTTGATGTTCTACTATTTAAAAAAACCATGCTGAAAAATGTACAACCCATTATGTAGGATACTACGAGATTTGCTAACGATCTAGAGGCGACAGGCAGAAAAAGTTTTCTGATACACCCTTGGCTAGTTTTCCCAAATTGGAACGAATTCTAAAAATGGAAAAATTATGTACTTCAGGGGCCTAGCTTTTCCAGTCCATTTGGGGCTTAAATTCCAATCATAGACCAGCATTCAAAGGTATTTTGCAGATCATAAACCGCTGAGAAAATTACTGCTGTCACTCCCCCACCGAGCCTTTGTGGATCATTGGGTAATGGTCTTTAAAAACCCTTCCTAGGGTTATCCAATGGAATGAAAAAATTAAAAAACGCCAAAAAACCCTACACATTTGCTACCATCCTAAAAGCGAATGGCTTGGTTTGGGAGCGTTCCAATTGTGTGTTTGGCTCTGACCACATTAATGATTACCTACGAAAACTGGCAACCAATTTTTGTTCCTGAGTTTGCAGTTGCGATCAATTCGGTATCCATGGGGACAACTGAAGGGGGCAAACCCCTGTATATGCTAACAGGCTTGCCATGCCAAATTTCACCCACACCAGGAAGGGGAAAGGGGGGTTTGCCAGGATTATAAGAACGTCTAGGTCCAGGTTGAGATTGAAGACCTCGAAACGAAGCCCCAGTTAAAAAAGTTAAAAGGCCCACCTGAAGGTTTAAATCACACAACCGTCAGAACCCTGTCATATGGCACGAGTGACAATGATCGGGGGAAAGAGGATGATGGTATAGATGTTTCTAAAAACCCACCAAAAAAACCGATGATCCTTTTGGGTTGCTGTGCTGACCTCTCCGTGAGTAAAGCTAGAGCTTGATAACCAGAAAGGTTTTGTTACCGAGACCACCAGTAGGTGTGATTACTCCGGAGGGTCGCCCTCGGAGAAGGGGCCTACACAAGATGAGGCAGATGACGCAGCACTGACTCTCCTCTTTTTTAATATTTGTCTTTTTATGATTATTTTGCAAAGATACGTTCAAAACTATCTTTTACTGTGCTAGTTTTGTTGAGGCAAGAAAAAACAGGGCTCAGGCCAAAACTTTCTTCTTTTTTAGGTTTCCCCCCTTTTTCTGCTTGACCCATGGTTTTTTGGGGGATTGTGGTAGTTCTTCAAATCTCACCCCTAGAGGGACACAGCAAAAATCCAGTTGGGGTAACCAGTTTGATATCCTTTTTTTCGCTTGGGGGGGGGCCCAATATTTATTTATTTTTTTATTTATTTACCGTTTTTACATCTGATTACTTTTTTCTTTTTTTTTTTTTTTTTTAAAAGTAATTGGCATTCTTTTAATTGTTTTTTAAATTTTTTAAAAAGTTTACATCCGTACTATTTCCATTTAGTGTTTTAATTTAATTTCATTCGTCATTTTTAATTTTCATTTTAGATTAAAGATTATTTTTTGTATTCTTTATTTATTATATGAAATTTGTTTTTTTAAATTTTCATGATTTAGCCCTGTTTAAAAGTTTTTTATTCATGTTTTATGTTACTGACCATTAAGCTTTTTAGGGCCTTTTTATCAATGTCAATGGGTGTCAGTACTTTTTTTAAGAAGCTTTATTTTTCAATGGTTTTAATTTTTTGTCTTAGCCTTTTTTATTTTTTTTTTTCATTCCTCTTTTTTTTTTTTTTGCATGCTATGTATTTTTTTTAACATTTAATTATGTTTTATTTAGAAAAAAAAGAAGGCAGTACCGTACCAAGACGTCTGTGTATTTAACACGGAACCGCAGAAAAGAAATAAAGGAAAGATCTATCTGAATCTGTGTTTGTGTCACCCCCTCTGGAATTTATTGAGCCTGAGACGTCCCAAACCAGAACAACTGGACTTCCCTTACTTTGCCTAGGTCATTTTATGGCTGTTGTCTTATATTTTGTTTTTCGTTGTTTTAAGTTCTTTTAAAAGTATTTTTACCCCCGAGCCTTCAGGATTCGGCTCTTTCCGGCTCGTTATTTTTTTTTTTTTTTTTTTTTTTAATCTTTATATATGGGTCTGTCCCGTATATATATATATATAATATATATATATATTTTTATATATATATATATATAGAGAGAGAGGGGGAGGGGGGGGAGGGGGAAGGGGGAGAGAGGGGAGAGAGAGGAGGGGAGAAGAGAGAGAGAAGAGAATAGAGATAGAGTAGAGGATAGAGATATAAAAAATATAAGATAAATATATATGTATATGTATTATATATAACATATAGGATATGGGGTGGTGTATGTGAGTTGGTTGTGGGGTGTGTGTGTGTGTGTGGTGTGTGTGTGGTTGTGTGTGGTTGGTTTTGTTTTGTGGTTGTGTTTTCATTTGAGTGTTCTAATTTTTATGTATGTAATTGTAATCTATTAATATAAGTTTATTGTAACAAATTTTCAATTTATTTGTACCATATTTACAAATTATATATTTATATATATTTATAATTTTATTATATAATTTTTTATATATATGTTTTTTTTGGTGTGTGGTGTGTGTGTGTGTGTGTGTGTGTGTGTTTATGTGTATGGTTCATGGGTCCTGTTGCCAGACCAATCCGTCTAACTTTTCCTGGTTTTGACAACCCAGAGATATGGAACCTATGCTACCAAGTATTAAAATTTTCTGTAACTTCAACGTCCTCGCCGCAAAGCATGGGGTCGGGGCTGAACGGGTTTCCCTAAACAGGGGCCCCCCCAAAATTCTGAATTTGGTTTGGGAAGGAACCTCCTATGGCCTAGAGGTTTGCCTATTGCTAATGGCCAAACGCCCCCTTTTCCTCAGGGAGAGGATGGAACCCCGCGGCCCAAAGCAAAGGGCTAGGGGGAAAATTTCTAAGGTACTTCCCAAATGATTGGCTGTATTCGCCCACGTCCATAAGGTGTTAAAAAGGTTTAAGGGCAGTTTTACCAAAAAGGAAAGGGATACCCACCCCAATTACAGCCTTTTTTTCCATATTGCGCTTGGAAATCCTTTCATTCCCTACCTCGGTTTAGGTTAGGGAAGGTTTTGGGGCGATGTGGGGTGGGTTTCTGGGGCACACCCAGGAAAAAGCTGGGGGCCAAACCGGTTTAGGGAACCCCATCGCCTTAACAATCCAAGAGCCCCCTTTTTAAAAAAACCCCCCGTGGGGGAGGGGGTCTTTTACCTTGATTAATATCCAACCAAACACAAAAAAAAACTGCTAGTTTTTTTTTTTTTGTGTGTTTTGGTGGTTGTGTTTGTGTTGTTTTTGTCATGAATGTTCATTTTTATGTATGTAATATATTAAATTAATTTATTAAAATTACATATTGTACCTTTACAATATATTTATATTTTATATTTAATATTTTTTAATTAATTTTTATTAATGAAATTAAAATTTATATAGGTTTGGGTTTTTTTGTGTGTGTTTATTGTTATTTTATTTTTTTTTTAAAAAATTCTTTAAATTTTTTTTAAAAAAATTTTTAAATTGTAAAAATTATTATAAAAAAAATTTTTTAAAACTTAAACTTCTGGGAAATGGGGGGATGGGTGGGGGTTTCCTAAACGGGGAAACCCAATTTTGAATGTTAAAAAAAAATTTTTTTAATTTTTAACAATTAATCCCAGGTAATTTTTAATATGTAAAATCCTTTTTCCCTTTTAAAATAAAGATTAAATTTAAAAATGGTTTAAGGTATTTGCAAATGAGTAGGGGATTTAAAATTAAAGGGGGAAATTTAAAATAAATAAAAATTTAATTTAAACAAGGATACAACATATTGATCACTTTTCCATATTATTTAAAATTTCCCCATTTTTAAAATTTTTTATTTAAAATTTGTTTATTTTTTTTTTTAAAAAAGGGATGGGACATCCTTTAAACATCAAGGGGCTTAATTGAGGGGTTATTATAAAAACAAAAAAAAAAATTTTTAAAAAAATATCAAAAAAAAATTTAAAAACAAAAAAAAACATGATTCGGGGAATATTCCGGTTCAAATTCGTGATTTTTATTTATTTATTTAAAAATTAAATTTTATTTTTATTTTTAGGAGGGTGAGGTTTCATTTACAAAGGAAAATGGTTAATTTTTAGAAATTTTAATAAAAAAAAAAAATTGTTTTGTTTTTTCAGCATGTTTCGGACCCTAACAACCAAAAAACGGGTACAACAAAAAATTTATTTTAATTAAAAAGATATGCACACAACTTCAATGGAAACTCTATTCTTCACAGGGGAATAAAATTTCTTTGTTGGGTAAGAAAGGGGAAATTTACTGTTAGTTTCCCATTAAGAGTAAAAAAAAAAAAAATGGGTTTTAGGTTTTAAAATTTTTAAAAATGGTTCAAAGGAGATTTTATTTTAAAAAAAAGGGGGAAAAATTTTAATTATTGCCCCAATGAAAAAAATTTTGGGGGGGGATAATTAAGGGGGGGGAGTTTTAATGGAACTGAAATAGAAAAACAAAATTATTTTTCTTTTAAAATGAAAAAAATCGCCATAAAGTTAAATGGCTTTTTTTAGATTTTATTTTTTTTTAAACAAAAATTTAAATTTTTGGGCCATTTGGGTAAAATTATTAATCCCGGGGATTTGGGGTTTGAAGGGGTTTTTTAAAGGAAAGATTATTTTTGGGGGGAAATAGAAAAAAATTTTAAAAAAAAAAGGGAGGTTATTTTTTTCTTGGTTGGGATAGTTTAAGAATGGGGGGAAAAAGAATCTTATTAAAACCAGTCGGTAAAGAAATACCAATTAATTAACCAAAAAAAAAAAAAATTAAAATTTTATTTTCCGGGGGCAATTTGAAAATTTTTAAATTTTTTTAATTAAATTTATTTCAATAATTTTATTATAAAATTCTTAGGGTATTAAAATAAAAACATAAAAAAAAAAATTGTTAAGTTTCAATAAAAAATTTAAGTATAAAAATAAAATTGAAATTTTTGAAATTTATTTAATTTTAATTTGAATTTTCCCTAATATTATTTAAAAAAAGAATTGGATTCGGGGGCCCCCAACAAGTTTTTAATCTGAAGGGGGAACCATTAAAAATTTAAGTCCTTCCAAATGCTAATTTAATTCAAAATTAAAAAAAAAAAACCCGGATAATAAAAAAAAATTATATATATATAAATATATTAATATATATATATATTATTATTTTTATTAAATATTAATAATATATATATTATTATATTTTGATAATAATATATATTATTAATTTTATATATATATATATATTATATATATTTTATAATATATAAAATTTATTTATATAATTATATATATAAATATATTATATTTTATTATTTTTTTTTTTTTTTATGATATTTAAAAAAAATTATTTAATTTTAAATTTGATTTTAATAAAATTTAATATATTTATAATTTATTTAAAATTTATAAATATTAAAATTTATTATATATTTTATATTATATATTAAATATATAACAAAAAACCAGGTGTTTGTATTTATATTTTTTTATATATTAACAAAAAAAAAAAAAATTTTAAATAAATAAAAATATATATAATACAAAATATTAAATTTTATATTATTAATATATATTATTATATAATATTATTATATATATATATAATATATAATATTATATTAATTATTTATATATTATATAAATAAATTTATAATAATAATTTTTAATTTAAAAAAAACCGTTTTTAATATTTTTATATATAACAAAAAAAAATATATAATATTTATTATAATATAATACATATATAATTATATTTATATATATATTTATATTATATATTGTAAATATTATATATTATATATAATAATATATATAATATATATAAATATATTATAAATAATATATATTAATTTTATATATTATAAATTTTATTATATGGGGGAAAATGAAACGGGGGATGGGGATTTGAAGGGGGCGGGGGTCCCCCCCCAGGGTAAAAGAAGGGGACTGGTGGGCGGCACGTTTCAGTGTGGGTGGGTTACACCACTACTGGTTTGGGGCCGCAAACGATGGTCACCACCCCCCCAGGGTGTAAGGCCATAGCCCTCACCAGCCGACTTCAGCCCCGGGTAGTTAGGAATTGATGAGCGTATTATGGCATTGAGAAATTAAGCCCTGCTTTGGCTTCATGTCTTTTTATTGCTGTATACGCTCCTACCGAAAGTATATAAAATTTGATGTGAAAGAGGCATTTTCTATGCCAAACTCGCATTCTGTGGCAGGGCGATTGCCCCCGGGGAGATATTTTTGCATTGTTCTGGGTGAAATTTTTAATGCGGTATCGGGCTGTGACCGAGCTGGTTACGAGGATGTCTGTCGGCCCCCATGGCTCGGGAGCTGATCCCAGCAGCGGGGGGAATAGCCTCCTTCTCCGGGGACTTTGCTAGGTCCCAGAAAATGAGGATCTCTGGCTCCTGGTACAGCGGGTCCAAAACCCGCATCGCTGGGATTGATACAGCGGGGTACGGGCACAGTGGGGCCCAAGGAGATTGACCACATTCTTGTTGCACACGGGTGGAGGATCCTCCAGGAAAAAAACCCCAGGGTTACTGGAGTGCCGGGGGTTTCTGTGCACCGACCATAGGGGTGGGTTTTTGGGGTTACTCTGCAGGTCCACTTTCCAAAAATCCCCGTCCATCCAGTGGCCCACCCAAGGTGTTTCATTTTGGACAGACTGAGGGAGGGAGGAGTGTGCCCGTGGGTTCACCATGGCAGGGCTCTGACCGATTCACAAGAAACTCAAAAAAAACCTGACGGAAAACCCAGTTGCTCTGTGGGAGTTCTTCAAGTTGCAAAAAAACACTCGAAGCAGGTCAGGAAGTCCATTGGCTTACGCCCAAGGGGGGAAGGCGAATTCCAAACTCCCTGGAGACATTAGAGGTCCCCCTGAAAGTGTGTCGCAAGGTCGGCTGAATGGGAATCAGGTCTTGTGTCGTTCCATGGTGCGTAGGGCCGGAACACTGCTGAGAAAGAGACCAAGGGGGGGCCCGGTTCATCAGGAATCTTGCTGAGGAGATCGAAGGCCATTTCTTGGTAAATGACCTTTCGCCCTGCTACCAAGCCTGAGAAAACTGAACTCTAAGCCCTCCTCAACAGATGGGGCTGGGAGTCCGATCAGCGGGGGAATGGGACGGATCATCTCAGATCATGTTGGGGTTTGTGAACGTTGGGGCTGAATATTTTTGAAGGGTGTTGTATCAGGTAGACCCTCCCAACAGTTAGCTTGGATGGTAAGCGATTTTCTCAGTGGCCTTTTGGGGCCCGACCCACCCCCATCAGCGACGAACCTCCTACCCTAACAGAGGTTAGGATGGCGATTTCCAAAAACTGAATAGTGGGGGAAAGCTGCAGGCATATGTGATATCCCTGCTGAACTGCTAAAAGGCTGGGGGTGAACCTATGGCACGGGGCCTGCATACAAAGGGGCCCGACTGCCATTTGGCAGGTCTGGTACCATTTCCCCTGACTGCTGAGGGGGGGTGGTTCATCCCTCTCTGGGAAGGGGAAAAAAGGGATCGTGGGGGGGGGGCTTAGCAACTACCTGGGGATTTACACTGCTCAGCATGCCAGGGGGAAGGTTCTCGGCTACATTCCCTTTGCGGTTTAAACCCTTATGAGCATCGGGGAGGGGGGGGGAGTTGAAGACAAAAAAATTTTGTTGTTATCCTTGGCAAGTTCCCATAATATCTGGGTGTTAAAGGGAAGTCGGAGGATTTGGGTTAGGCCAAAAGGGGCCTAAAAAAACTTACCCATTAAAAAAAAAACCCAAAACCATAGGGAATTTGAACATATTATGATCATTTATAGGTTAAGAAAGTTTAAATGTTGGGGATGTTAATTTTTTGTTAATTAGGTAAAGGCTGGTTTCAAAAAACTTTTAAATGATACAATAATCCATAAAAAAACAGTTAGAAAACACTAAAATTCAACCACCACCCACAACACCACCCACCCCAACCACCCCATCCCAAACCCCAAACAAAACCCACCAACCCCCACCAAACCAAACAAAACTTTCCTGTTTAAAACCTTTCATATCATTTGGGAATTTATAAATTACAAAAATTTTACATAACTTTTTACATATCCTATCTCTTTTCAAACCCAATTTAACATTTTCTTCCCCTCTCCTCCACCCACCAACACCCCCACCCCCACCCCCCCTGTATATTATATATATATATATATAATATATTTTATATATATATATTAATATCATAAAATTAAAGATAAAAACCCCTATTAAGATACAATAAAAAAAAAAAAAAAAAAACCAAAAACAAAAAACAAAAAACCCCCACCCAAAAAGAAACCAAATTTCTAAATTGGTAAAATACGTTAAAAAAAATATCTATAAAAAACAAAACAACCAAAACTTATTTACCCCCATTCCTACCTTTTTTTCATTTTTCTCTTCTTTCCTTATTAAAATTAAATCCGAATAAAAAAACAAATTTTCAGACAGAACCCTTTTATTTTTTTGGGAAGGAAAAAAAAAGGGGAAAGGCCGGAAAGGGATCCTTAACCTCTTTTAAAAAACCTTTTAAAAAATTAAAAAAGAAAAAAAATTATAAAAAAACAGCCCGGAAATAAAAAGGCAAGTAAAAAAAATAAATTGAAAAAGGGGCTAGGTCAAATAATCCCAAAGGGGACAAAAAAAAGATTCAAAGAACTTCTTTTTTTTTATGGGGGGGGTTGTTTAATAAAAGCTTTGCGTAATGCTCAATTTCATAAAAAAAAAAAAAATTAAAAAAATACAAGCATTCAGAAAAAAAAATAAAAAGAATATAAAAAAAATAAAAAAAAAAATAAAAAACCAAATTAAAAAAAAGTTTAAAAAATGGAACATGAAAAAAAAAATAATTTAAAAAAACCCAATTAAAATGAAAAAAAAAATTTACGGGTTAAAAAATTTAAAAATTTAAAAAATAAAAATACAAAAACATTTATTAAAAAAAAAAAAAAAAAAAAACAAAAGAAAATACGGTAATTAATTTTAAGAATGTTTAAAAAAAAAAACGAAAATTAATCAATTAAAAATAAAAAAATAAATAAATAAAAAATTATTGGGCCCACGCAAGCCCAAATGGATATTTATTTTTTGGTTACCCCAACTGGATTTTGTGTGCTCTCAGGGGTGGATTTGAAGAATACCACAATTCCTCCCATAAAACCCTGGGTCCAAGCAGAAAGGGGAGACAAAACCCAAAACAGAAAGGAAAGTTTTGCCTGAGCCCTGGTACTTGCCTCAACAAACTAGCCCCCAGTACAGATTAGTTTGAAACGGGATCTTGCAAATTAAATCATAAAAAGACCCAAATATAAATAAGAGGGGGGAGTCAGTGCTGCGTCATCTGCTCATCTTGGGTTTTAGGCTTTTTCGAGGGCGACCCTCGAGTAATCCACACCTACTGGTGTTTTCGGTAATAACACCCCCCTACTGGTAATCAAGCTCTAGCTTACTCAGGGGGAGGGGTCAGCACAGCAACCCCAAGGGGTCATCTGAGGTTGGTGGGTTCAGATCATCTATACCATCATCCTCCCTTCTCCGATCATTTTCACTCGGGGCCATATGGGAAAAGTTCTGACGGTGTTTTGATAAGCCTTCAGGTGGGCTTTTAACTTTTTAACTGGACTTCCGTTTCGAGGGTTCTTCATTCAACTGGACCTAGACGTCTTATAAATCCTGGAAACCTCTCATTCTGGGTGTGAGGTGGAAATTTGGGATGGAGCCTGTGCATATAAGGGTGCTTTCAGTGTCCGATGGAAGCCGAATTGATCGCAACTGCAGTCAGGAACAAATGGTGCCGGTTCGTAGGTTTGTGGAAATCAAAAATTATCTCAAACCCTGTCAAATTGGCTTTTTTTTATTCCGGGGGGAAAAAAGGGGGGAGTCGACCGCGGGACCAAAAAATTTTGGGGGAATCTGGGGGCGTTCGAATGCCAAAAAG
>NW_023662538.1:52500-55223 GCF_015228065.2 Penaeus monodon | reverse complement strand
GTTGTGTGGGTGTGTTTGTGTGTGTGTGTGTGTGTGTGTGTGTGTGGGTGTGTGTGTGTGTGTGTTTGTGTGTGTGTGTGTGTGGTGTTGTGTGGTGGTGTGTGTGTGTGTGTTTGTGGTGTGTGTGTGTGTGTGTGGGGGGTGTATTATAAAATTAATATATATAATATATAATTATTTTAATATATAAAAATTTATATAATATTATATATATAATATATATATATATATAATAATTATATATATATATATGAATAAAATGTTTCTTTTTTACTATCTTCTATCTATCTATATATACAATTTTATAAAACGTTTCTTTTTCTATCAATTTATATATATATATATATATATATATATATATGTTTTTTTTTTTTTTTATTATAAAAATTTATATATTTATATTAATATATTTTATTTTTATATTTTTATATACAAATGTATATATGCAGGGATGCACACACACCACACACACACACCACACACCAACACACACCAACACACCACACCCACACAACCACACACACCCACACACACACAAATATATAATATATATATATATATATATATAATTAATATATATATATAAATTATATTATATATGATATAATATGTTATATATATAAAAAAAAATTTATTATATATATATATATAATATATATATTTATTAATAAATTAAAAATTTATTATATATATATATATATATATATAATATATATATATTATAATATATTATATAATCGTTCATGATGAAGGGGCTAACGCTGACGGGGCCATGGCCGCATCCCCCTTCGCTTCTGGGCCCGAGGATCCCTCGAGGGAGTTCTAGGGGGCCCCCACGGCATATCTCAAATTCCCGCGCCAGATCTCGTCGAGCCCCCCCATCCTGACCTCCGGGGTGTCCCACAGGTCTCCTACACCCAGGCTTGCCTCGCAGAGAGACAACCTGATGGGCGGGGTCGCCCACGGGGAGACGAGGTAGGTGCCCATGAACCTGAGTTGCTCCGGTTATGCAAGTAACAGGTCCATGCCATTCCGGTGTAATCCCGGGTTGGACACGTGGCCCTGCCAACTGTCCCCCATGATCGGCAAGGGATTGTTACAAAAGGTAAAGGGGGAACTCCAAGACAATGGATAGCATATGGTTTCGCTTCCATAGAGCAAAACTGGCAGTATCAAGGCCTTAAAGCACGCAGTTTGGTCCCCAACTTTTCCAAACGTTCTTTTTTATCGAGTTCATGGCTCTTGTTGCCAGCCATCCATCTCTGCCTTTTTGGTCTGACCCCCAGAGATATGGACTATGCTCCCAAAGGTATGAAAACCTCTTTTAAAATTTCAACGTCCTCCCCGAAACAGGGACGACTGAACGGGTTTCCCAACAGGCCCCCAAAGTCCTAAATTTTGGGTCTTGGCCCGGGAGACCCTAGCCGGGGTTCGCCTCATTGCTAAATCATAAAGACCGCCCCATGACTAAAAGGATTCAGATAAGTTGAAACATCATGGGCAAAGTCAAGGTCTGAGCCCTTTGAATTGCCTATTTTTGCTCCCACTGCTTCAGCTAGTAGCTTGCCCATTATCCATCCTAAGGTGTTGAAAAGTTTTGGTGAAAGGACACGCCTTGCCTCCCCCCTAAATTTAACGGGGAAAAGTTCGACAGAACCCCCCCAAACCCCTTTACAGCATTTCAGTACCAGATAAGGTTGCTATTGGCGAATAATCTGTGTCGGAATTCCCGAGTCTCAGGATCTCCCATGGGGGGGGGGTTCCCGATGCCCCAGTCAAACCCTTCTTGAGTCGTGTAGGTTGCAAGAAACCCAAAACCAAACTCCGACGGGTTTCCCACAATTACTCGAGCTTAGTATGGGTCTTTTGGGGACTTGCAGGTAACCCAGCCCGTTTGGGCTTGATGCCTCAGTAGGTGGGTTGCGGACCCTTTCAGAAAAATTGGGGCAAGAACCTTCCCCTGGTTGCTACATGAATGCTACAATTCCCCAAACGACCCTTTTTCCCCCCTTCCAAGGGGGATGACCCGCCCTCAGGCAGAGGTAGTACCGGACTGCCAGAGGGCGTCGGGGACTTTTTGCGGCCCCCGAGCCATATTTTACCCCGCCTTAGCGTTCACCGGAATTCACATATGCCTGCAGTTTTCCCACTCTAGTTTGGGAAATCACCTTTTAACCCTGTTAGGGTGGAGGTTCCTCGCTGAGGGGGGGTCCGGCACGGGACAGACATCGCTTACAAAGCTACTGTTGGAGGGTCTCCCGGGTACAACTGCTCAAAGACAAACCCCCAACAGATCTAGATGATCCGCCCACCCGCTGAGGGATGCAGTCCCCTGTGGGGAGGCTTAGAATTCGTTTTCTCGGGGTTTTTGTAGGCAGGGCGAAGGCATTTCCCAAAAAATGGCCTTCAACCTCCTCAGTAAGATTCTGATAAATGTTCCTTGCCCCTTCTCAGCATGTCCGAGCCCTACCACCGGGAACCGAAAACTTGATTCCCATTCAGCCGACCTTGCAAAACGTTCAGTGGCCTAATGTCTCAGAGAGATAAAATTGTGCTTGCCCTAGGGTTATCCAAAGGGACTCATGGCTGCTTCGAGTGTTATACGCTTAAAGAGCTCCCATAGCCTTCAACCTCCTCATAAGATTCCTAATGAACTGTTCCTTGCCCCTTCTCAGCAGTGTCGAGCCCTACACCCCATGGAACGACGCTAAACTTGTTCCCTT
>NW_023662538.1:30000-47500 GCF_015228065.2 Penaeus monodon | reverse complement strand
ATATATTATATATATTAAAATATATATATATATATTATATAATATATATATAATGAAATAATTAAATGTATTATATATATTATATAATATATATATTTTTTTTTATATTATATATATATGATAGATAGATAGAAGATGATAGATAGATAGATGGGATAATATGATTAATATAGAAATAGATATATAAGTATATATAAATTATAACATAATTAATTAAAAATATAATTTTATAATTTTATATATATAATATTTTATACATTAAAAATCTTTTCATATACATTATATCTATCAAATCTATCTATCTACTATCTATCTATTATCTATCATCTATATATATTATATATATATATAATATATATATATAATATATATATATGTTTTATTATATAATATTTATATATATATATTTTTAATTATTATATATATAAACTAAAATAAAATTATTATGATGGGATAGATAGATAGTAGATAGATAGATAATAGATATATATATATACTTTGTTATAATACATATAAAATAAACATATATAATACATTATATATATGATATATATATACATTATAATACATATATATATATATAAGATATATTTTATTATATAATATATATTTATATATATACTATATATCTATTTCTATATATACATTATATTATCTAAATCTATCTACTATTATCTATCATCTATCTTTTATCTATTATCATCTATATATATATATTATTTTAAAATTATATATATATTTTAAAAATATATTTATAACATTATATATAAAATATATATTTTATTTATTATAATATATTTTATTTTAATATTTTATAAAATTTTACAAATTCTATTATATATAAATTTATAATATCTATCTATCTATTATCTATTATCTATTATCTATCACATCATCTATTTTAAAATTTATATATATATAAAATATTATAAAGATAGATAGATAGATAGAAAATAGATAGATATATAGATATAGTAAGTATTAAAAATAGATATTAAGTATAAAAAATTTTTAAATATATATATATATATATATATATATAATTTTTAATATATAGATATATATAATAATATAATAATATTATATATTTGTATATATATTATAAATTAAAATTTAAAATGATATATATGTATATAATGAATATATACAATGTTATATAATTTATCTTATATCTATCTATCTATCTATCTATTATTATATATATATAAAATTATAATATATATATATATAAATTATAATATATATATATAATAATATATAATACAAATATCATATAAAATATATATAATATAAAATAAATATAATATATATATATATAAAATTTATATATTTAATTATAATATTGCTACGCCAGTGGGTTTTTGTCTCTGTGCGCAACATGTGTTAACATGAAAAGGATGCCCGGGGCATGGGGTTAATAAAGGGCCCTGGGCAAACTCAAGGCTGTGAGCGGAGGAGGGGAGGAACAAGTCAGGGACGCATTTGGGTGCGCTCCTGTGAAGCCCTTGTGTGTGCCCTTGTGACCTAAAATTTCTTTGTGTTCCCCTGTATAAGCTGTATCGTGCAGTGTGACAGCGGGTTTTCCCCCTGTATGTGCCATAGAAAAGGTACGGGTAAATAACGTTTAATAAAAAAAGTATTCTGTGTTTTTTTTCGTGGCCTGCCTCCCCAGGGGGTGTTCCCTCGTGGTTTCGGGGGACGCTGTGGTGCTCGGTCCCTTTTGGGAGCTGTTCAGGTTCACGACCCTGTGAATAGCACCCCGTCCCCCCTACCCTCCCTTGGTTGGGTGGCAGAGAGACGAGGGGGTCCAGAGTTTGGGGCGCACAAGTAGTTACGGTGAGCGACTGCCCTTGCCCCCGGGAAGAGTCTAGAATGGTGTCGACTGTAAAGAGTGAGCATGGAGTAAGGGCCTCGGAGCCCATCCAAAACCTGCAGCGGCTGAGGCATAGCATTTGGCGGAGCCTTTTTGGGACCAGGGAGGGGTTAGTTAATGGTGTAGCCAACTTCTCCAAACCCCAGAAGGTCCCAGCTGGTGCAAAGCTGGGATGTGGGGAAAGGGGAGCGCCCCAAAAGAGTCGTCGGGGAGGAGGAGTTGGTTGGTGGGGGATTTTCCCTGATTTTCCCCCCGAGGACTTGGCGCACCGGACCCCGCTAACCTGAGGGAAAAGCACGACAGAGAAGATATTTCACACCCGTCTCAGTATGCAGATGTTTTTTAGCAGGGGTACTTGGCCTGGCCCAAGGTTTGGTGAAGCACCACATTAACCCCGAAGTAGTTTCCCCATAAACCCCCCCCCCGGTATTGAACCAAACCAGACGAAAAGAGATGCGCGCACTGTCAATGAGTGGTGGCACGGGGGTAGACTCAACGTCCAGGGTCCAGCGGTAGCCCGGGTGAAAAAAAAAGGACGGCACACACCTTCTGTGGGACTACCAGGACTGAAGACATGATATCAAGGACTCACCCCATTGCCGGAATTGAGACACATCGATGATTGGTGGGGGCCCAGGTGGTTCCCCACACTCGACCGAAGTAGTTTCACCGGGGGAGATGGCGGAAAGGAAACCCAAAGACTGCCTTTCCTTGGGGGAAAAGGCCCCTGTGGAAATTCAAGTCATCCCCTTTGTCTATGCAATGCCCCTGGTTGTTTCGAGCGTCTGAGGAGGGGGTTTTGGAGGCCCTGCAGGGAAGAGGCATTTGTTACATTGAGACGTATGTTTTGGGAGCCCCTTTCGAGGGGAGTGGAGCGGCTGAGGAAGTATACAGGGGTTTTGAGGAAAGGGCCCAAACCTCAAACTCACCCCCAAGAAATCTCGATGTTCCAGCATGAGGTGTTTTTTTGGGGCAGTAGTCTTGACTGATACATGCCCCACAGAAGGGGCGGTGGGGAGAAGGGCCAGTTCCCAACCAAGTGGCAGAAGTCAGGAGCTACCTGGGCCTGTGCACATACTCCCCGCGCTTTTTTTAAGGATTCGCCATGTAGCAGCCCTTTCCCCCAAATTACACAAAAGGGGAGTGTTTCCCAGGGGGACGAGGCGTGCAGTCTGCATTTGAAAACCAAGAAGGCCCTGGGGAAAGCCCCTTTTGCCCTACCCGGACCAAGCCCCTTCCCTGTTGGACACTGACGCTAGTGCAGAAGGCATCGGGCAGTTTTGTCACAGAAAAAGAAGGGGAAGGAAAATGTCGGGCCCTATACAGGCCAAGTTTCAGCAGGCCTGAAGCAAATTGTGTGACGGGAAAGAGTGCTGGCGGTGGGAAGAGCTCAAGCACTTTCACCCAATTTTCCCGGTCCCCGATTTACCATGGGGATACCATGTGCCCTAAGGGGTGAAGTCATGGGTAGCAGGGGTCAGCTGGCAAGGGGGTTGGGGCCCCTTTGAACAGTAAACTCCCACATCGCCACCGCCGGGTTTTCGTTAAAATTGCACCCTGAAGTGAGCGACGCCCTTTGTGGGAGTTGCCACACTGTGCCCAAAAGGACTTGACTGTGTGCCTCCTTTGCATTTTTTTTTAATGCGCCAAAAGGGGATGATAGTGGCGTAAGGCAAAACGTGAGGCTCTGCCTTGCCCCCATTGCCCGGTGGTTTGAGGCTCTCAGTGGGGCCCCAGTTGGGAGGCGTGGGCGGGAGAGCTCCCCCAAAAAAGTGTCGGGGGGGCCAGTGGGAAACATACGAGGGATAAAGGGCGGTTTGTTATGAAGCGGGGGTGATTTGAGTGAAGGGACAGTGACAGTGGGTAGTTTAGTCCCCAGAGCCAGCGTGCTGAGTTGCTGGGGGAATTTACTGCGGTGTCCCAGGGGCCACTTGGGCGAGAAAAGCCCCTGAGCCGTCTCGTCAACGCTTCTACTGGGGGGCAGGAAAAGGGGACGTGTCTGAGTGGGTGAGCAGTGAGTGTGAGTGAAAAGGGGCCCCCCGCTAGAAAGAACCATCCCCCATTAAGGGGTACTGTGTGGGACCCCCCCGGGGAACGGGTGGCAATAAATTGCTGGTCCGCTCCCTCTCACGCACAAGGAAAACCGTACATCGTGTGGAATGGATTTTTCTCAAAGTGGCCGAGGCATATGCATACCCCCCACGGGGCGAACCCGTGGCTGGAGTGTTTAAAGAATTTTTTCCCCTTTTTGGTGTGCCTTTAAAATGCACTTGCCCAAGGGCCGTGAGTTTGATTTCACGGTTTTCCCTGAGTGTTGCGAGCGTTAGGGGGGCAAGACACGGACGACACCCCTCCATCCACAGTCCCGGGGATGGGGACGGGTTTTCCGTACCCTTGTCAAAGTTACCAAAATTGCAGGGGAAAATCAGGGAAAAGGCGTCAAGCTGCCCCCCATTCAGGCCTACGGTCTGCTGTGCATGGGTAACAGGCTTCACACCTGCCCACTCATGTTTTGGGGTGAGTCAGGCTACCCGTGGGTTTGGCCACAGGGCGGCCCCCCGACTAAAATTTCCAACTGTCACATCCGCTATGCAGGGCCTGCAGGGGAAACTGGCGGAGGTGACGAGAGTGCGTGGCAAGCTCAAAGGGAGCCGGCCATCCTGAAGGAGACCTATGACCGGCGCAGAGGGAAGTGGGTAAACATAGGGGGACAGAGGTGGCTGCATAACCCGCGTCGGGAAACGAGGGCTTCGCCCAACTACAGAGCCCCGGGGGGCCTACCGGTGGAGCGGCCCTCTCTGTTCAATATCGAATTGCAGAGGCGAAAAAAGACCCTCTGTTGTCACGGGACTGGTGGGGCGTTACCATGGGCCCGGAAGCTACTCTGGGGCCCTGGTGAAAAAAAAATGAAGAGCCCCAGTAGCGGCGATGAGGACGTGGCAGACGTGACCGAGATGAGGAGAGATTTTGGGTGTGAGGGCGTGATCAGACGTCAATGGGGACCATGAGCCAGGTCTTGGGGGGAGTACCCCTGGGGGCCACTGCCAATTTACCCCCGCCCCCACTCTCCCGAGCGACCCAGCGAAAGCGAAAAAACTGGATGAAAGATTTTGTGTTTCTGAGAAAAGAAATTTTTCTAAATTTTTTTGTGTTTGTTTGGTTTTTGAATTAGAGAGACGGGTGTCTGCTTTTAGGGGGGGGTTGTGCACGCCAGTGGGTTTTGTCTCTGTGCGAAACATGTTTTAAATGAAAAAAGGGTGACCGGGCATGTGTTAACATGAAGGGCCCGGGCAAAAATGCAACTGGCGGAGCGGAGGAGCGGAGGAAAAAAATCGGAGCCAGTTGGGTGTCTCCGGGAAGACCTGTGGTGCCCCTTTTGACCTGTATTACTTTTTGTTGCCCTTTAAAGCTGTTCACGGTGACATGCTGGTTTCCCCCGTATGTGCTATAGAAAAGTGTACGGGTAAATAACTTTTGTTAAAAAAAGGAAAGACTGTCATTTTGTGTTTATTTTTGTGCCTGCCTCTCCCGGTGGGGTTTCCCTTGTGGTGTTCGGGACCGTGGTGCTCGGTGCCTCGGGGGGGGGTTCAGTGTTCACGACCCCGTGAATAGACGCCGTTGCCTAGCCTGCCTTGTGTTTGGGGGGCAGAGAGACGAGGCGGGCGCTTTAAAAATATATAAACTTGCTGTTCAGGCTAAACTGCAGGGGATTCGGAGCAGAGGAGCCCCCAAGGGGTAGATTCATGGCCCCTTGGTGCCGGATATGCCCTGGCTCTGTACCAAATCCTGCCCCCCAGCCCCATGGGGCCCAAGGGTGGCTTTGAGGAGATGGCATGGGGCCCGTCCTCCTTCCCCAATATAAAATCACGGCATAAACCATAGAAATTGAAATGCGGGGGGGAGGTATGCCCCCCAAAAAGCAAAAAGGTGGGCTTGGGTCCCATTGGGGGGGGGCGACGCTGGGGGACGGGTGGAAGGGTATTACTCGTTGCCTATATCCGGGAGCACCACCCAACCCGTGTGGGGGCCCGTGAGAAAAGTCCCAAGGGAACCCCCCAGGCAGACGTTGCGCCCGACAGCCTGGCCCTCTTTATATAAAGTAACATCAGTGTGGGGGGCAAGGTGGTGTCCATCCTAAGGGGCGCCAAGGTTTTAACCCCAGGCAGCGTCTGAAAAATTGTCTTTATGGGATGTGATATTTCCCCTATATGAGGGAATGATGCCGTTTGGGGGTGAGGTGGAAGGCCCTTTAGAGGTGAGAAGACCTGGAGTGGGAAATTAGTCTGGGTGGACACCTAAATGGTTGGGGTGAAGCAAAGGTCAACATCTCTAGGGGAGTAACCATAACCATCTCCAGCTAACTTCAACCTTCGGGAGGGGGGTTTCTCCCCCTTTGTTTTTTTTGGTTTCGTTTGCGTGTATACTTTCAATGTCTGCAAAAACCCAAAAGATTCTATGCATCGTGCAGACAAAATCCCTAGTAGGATTCACATTTACTTTAAAAGTAGAGTCATTGTGATCAAACTGACCATAAGGGATCTGTTTTCCCCTGGGTTTTGGGGAAAGATCCAGCAGCCCAGGCAGCCCCCTTCTCTAGGTTCAGATTTAGGAATTCTGGCCCTGTATCAAAACTAACACGCATTGCTGAAAATGGTACAGCAATACGGATACTGCGGCCAAGATCAATCACAGCACTTGCCAGCACTTGCTGGAGGATCCTTCAAAGCTGCAAGGCTTACTGGAGTGTCGAATTTAGTGGTACCGACCATAGACTGGTTTGTAGCTACCATTTAGGTCCATTTCAAAATCCCCTGTCTGCCCAGTGTCCACTCCAGGGTGTTTGGACAGACTGAGGGAGGAGGAGGTCTACGCAGAATTTCATCGAGCCACATGGCTCAACTAAATTAGTGCCACTCTTTGGGTGCAGGTCTCGGACATTGCTGTGAAGGACAAGGAGTAGTCCATTAGGAATCTTGTTGAGGAAGTTGAGGGCCATTTCTTAGTAAATGTCCATCGTCCTGCCTACCAAGTCCTGAGAAAACTGAAATACTCGCAGATAATTCAATGTATGGATGGATCATGTAAGATCATGTTGGGGTTCGTGAACGTTGGGCTGAGTATTTTAAGTAGTACCAGGTAGACCCTCAGGCAGTTAGTCTGGACGTGAGTGGTGTTACAAACCCTGTGTTGGATCCACCCATATAGTGTAAGTGAAATAGTAGCTTCAATAACGATAACACTGAACGATGGGTACTTAACTTAATTTTTTCAGATCTATGCCTCATCTTGATGACGAAATAGAGAGCTTCTTTGAAGATATTCATTTGTCAGTGATAGAGGAAAAAACAATTACACAATAATTAAGGAAGATGTTATTGCCAAGATAGGTATAAAAGATAAAAGAACAGTATTGCATTAATCAATTAAGCAAACATTTCAATGATATATCCACACACTAACCCCATTAAGGGTGAATATAAACTAATTTAGGATACCCTTGTATGCCTTTCGTCGATTACAAAGAATTATGTATTAGAATCTATCCGAAAACAATATGTATAGGGAGTCTATTTAAAAACACTGAGAGATATATACCAAGATGGGTCAGTGACTATCAAGCTCCACACAGAAACCGAAAAATACAATAGAAAAGGTGTAAGACAGAGAGACCCATCTCACCAAACTGTTTACAGCTTTCCTTAAAATTTCAAGAAGCTAGAATGAAGAGGATAGGGAACGAACTTAAAAACAATCTAAGATTTACAGACTATAATGTTCACTGCAGCGAGTCGCCAGATAAACTGAAACAATTAATAACCTATTTGAACTGAGAAAGTCTGAAAGATGGATATAGGACGAAGAAAAATTATGATCAACGATCCTATATGTAGTACATGTAGGCCTAACCTCATACAGACAAGTACATTTAGCGAAAGGAAATAATCGACGAATTGGGCTAGGATAGAGTCCCTTCAGCAGCAGCATATGAGTTGCATGCCACAATCTAAAAGGAAAATCTTTAATTAATTCGTTCCTTAAGTCATGACACATGGGTCATGACTGGTGTGTGTGGTGGTGTGTGTGTATGTGTGTGTGTATGTGTAGGTGTATGTGTATGTGTGTGTGTTTTTGTGTGTGTGATTGGTTTTCCCCTCATAATTAGAAAATGCGATACATTAATGATGGAACATCCAATTATTGAGACATCAAGGGTTTCATACGGGTTGATTAACATTTTGCTTTCTAACTGTCCTTAGAAACCATATACCAGCAAAATTTCCATGCTCGCGTAGTACTCGAAGGGGGGAGCGGGTGGCACATTTACGACATGAGTCGTGAGCCACGGTTTTCGCTGTTACCACGACAAGGTAATACTGTTCCAAACCTCCCATTCGCTCTCACTCTCTCGGAAACTATGATTACATTCCGCCATACAGCTCCATGTAAATATATTACTTTTTACTGCTCAGAGGAAGCTTACAGGTTGTGGAAAGGCACACGCAGACTGCAAAAAATCAGGTTGTACACTGAATTTGGTGCAATTTGGGTCTTTTTTTTTTTGACTCAGGCAGATAAAAGTGAAGGCTACAAAAGCGCTTAATATTTTGCACACGCAGACGGCAATAAATCAGGTTGTACAGTGGGCAACATCCCAGGGTTTTAAATTTTCTCCAAACAAGACCATGGCTATATTTAGGAGCAAACCCACTGCAATTGTCCAAGGGGTTTGAGTACTTGGGTCTAATTTTGACTCAGGGCTTACATGAGTGCCTCACTTTCAAACAGTTAAAGTGAAGGCTACAAAAGTGCTTAATATTTTGCACATCTATCTAGGGTGCAGACTGCACAATGCTTGTGGCTTTACCGAGTGCTTATTCATAGTACGCTTGACTATGGATGTGCTTATTCACGGTTCATAATGAAGTTTTCAGCATCTGTACTGGGACTTTCAGGTCTGCCTGTGGAGTCCATGTAGCTGAGAGTGGAGAAACACCTCTTTCTTACACGGGAATACATGACCTGATTTACTACACGAACTACAAAAGATTCTGGGATCTTCTACATTCAGATTGATTTTCAACCCCCTTGAGGATAGTGATCCTATGGTAGGAGAATGAGGAATTTTGGGGAAGATCTTAATCTAAATCTCACTAAGGTTCTGGCTTTTTGGAATTCCCCAATTCCCCCCCTTGTACTAATCAAGCGAGGTGGATTTGGTCAGAATTGGGAAAGGGGAGAGGTTCCAAGCAGAAATCAGAGAGAGTTTCTTCAGCATCAAGAATCAGATGAATATATATAGATGGTTCAAAATCTGAAAATGGTGTGGGCTTTGCAGCAGTGAGCAGCCTCGATCTTCACTGCAGAGTTACATGACATCCTTGCAGCAGTTAAGATGACTAGAGATCTAACAAACCATTCTATTGTAATATACTGGGGACTCTCATGGTGCCTTGCAAGAACAAGAGCTTAAACTTATCATATCTGGTAGTGATGGAGGTTCAAGATTGGCTTGCACCGATGTCAACATGTAAAAATGATAACTCTGTGTTGGGTGCCAGTGCATGTTGGTATCAGTGGTAATGAGTGAACTGATCGGAAGGCCAAGGCGCTGCCACTCAGCCCTGTGATGCTCGTTTCCTCTCCTACACACCAACCTGAAACCAGCACAGGAGTTGTCTTCAGCAATAAATGGAAAGGGAACAGTGGAGGCATACCTCTAGAAACAAACTGCGAGAGATTAGAGATGCCCTTTGGCAGTTTGGTGACCAGCATCCATCCCAATCAAAAAGTAGAAATTGTATTAACAAGAATCGGGCACACAAGACTGATCAGGAGCCAATGATGGCTAAAAGTGAAGCACTTTGTGAGGGATGCCAAGAACCATTAATGGTGCACATGTAGTGGAAAGATGTGCAACATCTCAGACCATACACTAAAAAAAGCAATGGGGGACGATTGTGACATAGATGTCTTTTTATTTTGCTTAGGAGACTAATATTTTCAATAAAATTTAATTACGCATAATGTTTATGCAATAATTGTATACTTTCTAGAGCATAATATTTATGTTTTTGATTTTTAATATATTTATTGCTATTTGAAAGATATTTATTGATAGTTTTTTCAAGTTTTAAAAAATTTTAATATCAAACAAGGTATTCGCTGCTAATGACCTTAGCTTTTGGGACGCGGCAGATTATTTAAAAACAATCAATCAATCATTCTTATTCTGTTGTTTATTCGGTTTCTTTTTTATTTCTCATCAAATAATGATGGCCAAGTAGCCAGGACTCCAAAAGACTCGTCCCGAAGAGACGAAATGTGTTATTGGGATCAACGCACGAATTGCCGTAGATGCCACCACAGAAGCAATTAGAATCTTCCCATGCCCTAGTACAGATAAAGGTATGCAGTCTTGACGCATAACAGTACTAACGATAATTCTTTAACATCAGAATTTAACCCCCGCCAGCAGAGGATGATTTACAGAGGCATTTCCTCATTATGGGCATTCCAGTCTTTTAAAGGAAATCAGGAAGTAGAATCGTGGCTTGGGCAAATCGAGAATGCAAACATTGCCGCGGACAAATGAATATTTCTGAAGATTAGCAGTTCACGCCGCGGCGGTACTGCTGGGGCTCATTATCCATTCTCCCGTTTTTAAGGAATTTAAAGAAAAATTATGTGTGAAATTCGAGACAGTGTGTTCATTTTATTGATTTCTTTAATCTATTGAATAACTTTCAAGGCATGTGAGATTACCCTGCTCGATTGGAGTACCAGATGAATGGATAAGGTGTATATTTTTGCAAGGTCTTCCTCAGTGGCTGTGAGAAGCTTTTAGCTTTGAAAGAGAACGAGCCTCTGGAATTACTTGTTTACGAAAGCTAAGAGATTATGGAATGTATAAACAAGACAAAAGAGAACTGAGTGATGCTATAGCATCGTTTATTTTGTTACTATCGAACCATACTTTCATAATGTGAAATATTGTAGGGGAAGGCAAACTACGACTCCCGTAGCAAAATAACGTGCTTTGATGTTATCCCTAGGGACAGGACAGGACATTTGATGAGAAACTCCCTTACCAGTAGCCCATGGGATGCGACCGTTCTGGGGTTTATGCACAGCGAATTCCCAAGGAATACATGAAAATAATGTTTGTATAAAGGATATAGCAACCAAAAGCTGCACATGTTACTGATCATATAAGAACTGGAAGCCCTTTGATGACGTTAAAAATAAATTTCGGATTATGGGCACCTGATTCATACTTTATTAAAAACTATATGAAGGAAAAAAACTAAATTACGTTCGTCCTTTCCCCCATACATTACCGGGAGCTTCTGATCACTTTTTTCGTACAACACAGAGTGTGAGCTTATTATTTCAGCTTAGCGAGAAGATAATATGTAATCACGATGTAAACACGTGAATTTCCCGGGAGAGATTTTGCTCGGGGTGGAATGGTTGCAACGATTTAATTTTAGATTGGTAGCATACCCCTCCCCATACGTAATCATGTTACTTTGAATGGAGTATGGATCAAATTCACTTTGGTCGAGACAGTAGTTTGTCCCCAAAAAAGTGGGGTATTTGTTTCTGGCATTGTCTCGAATGAGGACTGTATAGCAATTGCCATGGTTTTGGGGATGATGGTCAGGTTGTGATTCGTTGGTTTGGGTAAATTAATAGGGAATGAGATAAAAAACCGTCATTTTACAAGGATACCCATACACATATAGAAGTGATTATGTATATTATGTATATGATTCTCGCAAAGATAGCTTTTCGAAAGATGGTAAATATTTGCATTTAAAAATTTTGCATTAAGGCGTTAGTGATTTTAATAATTACTTTTATCATGAAAATTATTAAATAATAATTTTATTTTCAAGGCATTGATGATGATGGTTTTTGGGGATTAAGTTAATGCTATGGATGAAACTAGGAATCAGACCAACAGCAGTTGACAAATTACAGACATTTGATGATCGCTTAGGTGAAGCAGACTTTGGGTAGGCTATGATGAATTTGTCTATTTGCCTCAGTGGAGTGCAAAAGTTTTGCCTATTTTAACACCGTCAGGGAATGTTTTATTGTTACGGCCAGCCTTGATCATCTCGGGTCCAGAAGACGAGATGAGCTGTTATTTTTGTTGCAGAATTATTCCAAGCTATTTGGGGAATCTGCCCATTAGGAAAGATTCCTAATATTAGCCATTGTATCCTCACCCCCGATGACACACAATACGCACTCGATAGGGGGAAGCTGCTGGAGAGTGTCCATGTGAAGATTTGAGAATAGTGCGTAAGAAGCTGTTAGGCAGAGTAATAGAACCATCTACATCTCCATTTTTATCTCTCATGATTTTAGTAAAAAAGGAAGATGGGGGATTTGTTTTTGCATAGGTTACCACAACTGACAAGAATCACACTAGCAGTTGCCTACCCCGTGCAAATTTCGTTTTTTGGGGACCTGAAGTGGAGCCAAAGGACAGATCAAAGACTACTTTTAGGTATGGATTTCGTTATTTAATTTTTGTAGGATGCATCTGTCTTGCAACCGCACCGTCGACATTTCGAAGATCCATAACTGCAGTTCTAGCCCAATTTTGGAGAAAACATGCCTTTGTTTACGTTAAGGACCATCTTTTCAATCTCAATGAAATATTGGATTGTTAGCTCAGGCTGGATTTAGGCTTAAAGTAGCTGTGAATTTCTCTAAATTTCTAGGTTTCTTGGTGAGATACTCTGGGGGGCTTATTACCAGAAACAAAGAGGCTTCAAAATGCAATCCCCACCAATTTTTCCCGGGGCCACAAGGTTCTTTTGGAGAGGCACGTGGGGAAAAATTTTGCCACACTGGCCGTCACATTAATAAGGCATTTTTCGAAAAAAAAGAAATTTTGTGTTAGCAGATGAACACCAAACACGCCTTTGAACAGCTTCAGATAAGCTAATAACTGCTTCCCTATTAAGTAAGCCAGACTTCGATATCCTTAAACAGTTGCTTACCTTTCAAGGAAATTTAGGGAGTCTGAATGTATCTTTCCTATTGTAGATTTGGAAGCTCTTGCAAATACTAGAGTCAGTGTGTAATTATAATGCATACTTGTAAACATCATCGGGATGGGGGGGGGGGCTAGTGCCGACAATGGGCATGGGGCCCCATCCACCCTCTACTTCCCGCCTCTCATGGCTCATTAATTCATTTGGCCATGCATATTATAAGCTACCATCCGCAAGCAAATGCTATGAAAGACATGATGTGGTGAAAGGGTTCCCTGGCAACTCTGATAGGACAGCATCCACAAGATCGGAATAAGATATTGCCGCATATACGTCTTGCCTTGAATACAGCTGTAGACAGCAGTGTGAGTCAAACCCCTCTGTAGTTATTAATGGTATGTGATAGTTATTTTCCAACCTTGCGACTAATTATCAGAAAATGGAAGAGGAGGCTACTCCGCAGGAGACTACACGAGCCCCAGAAACTGCAATAGAATCGGGAAGAAACTCAAGGGAGAGATGGGCTCGTGACTATGGCCAAAAAGTAAGACGATTCTTGGTGGTGTAGCAACGCTGGCTCTAGTGAAGTAGGCTGTCTGCATCAGAAGAAAGTGGGACCCTTGAGTTACTTCGTCCAAGAACCCTGGTACACCAAACGAGAAAGGGTTTAAATGTCTTATAAACCAACTGAGAAGAATGTTCCACGAGAGGAAATTCGTTTTTCTCGAAGGCATCATGATCTACTGACGATCACGATAATGACCATGACGATGGAGATGATTAAGATATCCTGGTTGTGCATAGTTGCAGAATGCCTTGTCTAAATTATTGTTATTCCAGCATTAAAATTCACCTGGGGGAAGCCGTTTGCAGCCCGGGTAGCACGCCAACCTTTGGGTTTCTGCGCTTGTAGGGTGAGGGTACTCTGCATTCGCTCCAAGGCTCCCCACTCATAATAGAAAATGCGCCCCACCTACTACCTTATTAGCTTTTTATTTTGATTATTAAAAGTTTTTTTTTTGAAGTTTTAATATACATTTATTTACTAAAGATGATAATGAAAGACAAAGAGGTATGAGAGACAACGGTCTTTGGGTTTGGTGATGGCCAGTCGCTTTTGGGGGAAACCCCAGACTCGGCCTTCTGTACAACTCGGAGAAAAGTGGCTGTGAGAAGTGTTTTATTAGGGTAACAGGAGACACTTGTATTGATTTTTTCAAGCGAAGTTTATAGACTGGTGCCTCTTTTCCCTGTTCTTCTTAGTTACTTTACTTCTTGTGTTTCATTTTTGTGTTTTACGTTTTTTGTGTTTGAATTTAGTGTTTCAGGTTCATGTTTTTTAGTTAATATATAAATATAATGTTTTTACATACACTTTAAATCATTCTGTGAAATGAAAGGGTTAGACCAAGAGAGATTGTAAAACGAAAGGTAATGTAGATAAAACGATCAGGAACAGGAAAATATACTGTGTCACACATCGCGGAACCACGGTGAGTTGGGAAGCAAACCCCCACATTCGTTTCTCCTCGGGTAAGACACCTTACCGAACACTTATACTCTCGCACCCCACATTTACTTTTTCCCTCTCTCACACACACACGCACACCCACTATTTCTCTGTTCCTTACACTCTTCTCGTACACTGTATCATCAATACTCTTATTACAACATGTTGGTGCATATGGAAGGGGGAACGGGAGATAGAATTTGATTTTGAGGGAGGGGGTTAAAAAAAACGTTAAAATGGCACCCCCCTTTTTTATATATGTATATATAAGAGAGAGAATTAACAAAACACAAATATAATAATATATATTATATATTATATATATATATATATATATATATATAGATATATATATAAATATATATATATATATATATATATATATATATATAGATGTAATACACACACTGCACCAACCCCACCACACACCACACACACACTTACAACACACACAAAAATATATATATATATATATGATTATATAAATATATATAGATATATAATTTTAATATATAATATACACACAAACACACATTCATATACACTGTAACCTGACTGACCTCCTTCACTTCCGTTTTCTCTTCCACTCTGAAGATGGAATCCAGGTGGATTTCGAAACCGTTGTGGGGTGTGTGTGGGAATATATGTATGTTAATATATATAATATATATATATATATATATATATATATATATATATATATATAAATATATTATATATATGAAAATATATATATATATATATATATATAAAATATATATATATAAATATATATATTATTGTGTGTGTGTGTGTGTGTGTGAATAAAATTTATATATATATATATTATATATATATATAATATATATTATATATAATATTAATATATATATATATATATATATATATTTTAATATATATATATATATATGTGTGTATATAATATGTATATATATACATATAACTATATATACATAGTAGATTTATCTTATTTTCTCCTTTTGTGTGGAATTTACCCATCGTTACATAGATGTAATCGAAAACACCAACGCTCCCTGACCAAGACTGGAAAAAAGGGGGGGCTAGTCGAGCAACATATTAGCGATAATCCCATATAAAACAATTTATGAAGACAATGCCTTACCTGCACCAGAGTGATTTATTGCAGCGAAAACCGTTGTTTTTCCCCCTGCGAGCGTTTATTCGAACCTCGCTCGCACGGTAAGATAGAGTGGGCACCATTATTCTTTTTCTTATTCTATATTTTTTTCATTTTTTCTTGCTCTCGCTAATACATTCCAAGAACAAACGAACAGTCTAAAAACGTTAGTGGAAGACGATTGATTATGTAACGGGCAAGTGTTGCTTGGTATAAGTTTGGCGATGAACCCCTTTGCAGAACATTGTTTTAGCAAATAACTATATTAACGTACTGGTGGACGGAGGGAGGGTGAATGAAAGGGGGAAATAAGAAGGAATAAGGGTAAGGGAAAGAGAGGAGGTGCGGAGAGAAAGCGGATGAGATGAAGCGGAAGAGTGAAAAGGGGGCGAGAATAGGAAAGGGAGAGGGTGGATGAATCGGGGGTAAGATAGGTATGGGCATGAAAGGGAGAATGAAGGGAAGAGAGGAAGGGAAAATAATAGGGAAAATGAAGAGAATGGATAGATAGTAAAGATGGGAGAAAAATAGCGAAAATAAAATAAAAGGGAAAAGGCAAACCGAATCGATACAAGCTATTAAGACTTCTGCTAATGATTTCCTTGGATATCTGATCGATTCGTTGGAGCCATTACAGGTGCGGCACCGTAGTGGAAGTACCAGTAGCGATATGCGTAGGGTATAACGTAGCCTTAACGCAGACTGCAAAGATGCAGTACAAGGAAGATTTGTGCTACGTTAAAAGTACCGTGGTTTGTCTAACTTTATCAGAGAATATCCATCCCCGGAGAATATATCTTGCCTTCTCGACTAACGTTATGGTGTACACACTCACACACATATGTATGTATGTGTGTATGCATTATGTATACATATAAAACACACAAAACACACACACACACACACACACACACACACACACACACAACACACACACACACACACACACATATATATATATATATAATATATATATATATTATATATACAATATATATTGTATATATGTGTATATATATATATATATATATATATATATATATATATATATATATACATATATATATACTTCATTATATACATACATACATATATATATATATATATATATATATATATCTATATAATATATATATATATATCATATATATATAATATATATATATATATCTGGGTGTATGTGTGTGTGTGTGTGTGTGTGTGTGTGTGTGTGTGGATGTATCACACATATAAACATACTCACTATATGTGTGTGTATATATATATATATCTATATATATATATATATATTATATATTATATATATATATATATATACAATACATAATATACATATAGTGCACACCACACACACACACACAACATACACACTCACACACACACACACACCACACACACACACACACACACCACACACACACCACACACACACACACCCACACACCCACACACGCACATATGTATGTATGTATGTGTGTATGCATTATGTATATATAAACACACACACACACACATATATGTATATAACATGTGGATATATATCGATACATACACAGTATGTATATTTGTATATATATATATATATATATATATATATATATATATATATATAGATAGATAATAGATAATTAGATATATATATATAATAATATAATAGTATATATATAGATATATATCAACAACATATCTATATCTATATCTATATCTATATCTATATCTATCTATGCTATCGATCTATCTATCTATAGCTATCTAGCTATTATAGATAGAATCTATCTATCTATCTATATAGATGATTATATATATAGATAGATATATATAGTATATAAATATAATGTTATAATATATACATATATAATATATATATATATATATATATATATATATAATATATATATATATATATGTATATATATATATATATATATATATAATATATATATATATATATATATATATATATATAT
>NW_023662538.1:0-20000 GCF_015228065.2 Penaeus monodon | reverse complement strand
TGTGTGTTTTTTGGTGTTTTGTGGGGTGTGGGGTGTGGTGTGTGTGGGGGTTGTGTGTGTTGTGTGTGTGTTTGAATTATCAAAAAGAAAAAGGGGGAGCTGGGGGAAAGCGTCGGGCTTTAAACAAAAAAACCTTGTGGGTTCGAAGGCCTGGGGAACCCATTTGAGGTTTTTAGGGAAATTTTCCATAGGAGACTTTGTAGTAAAATTCCACGGATTTTTAGCGATTGAATAAAAAAACGCCCTTTAAATTTTAATTTTTAAAGCGAGCGGGTTTCCTTTCCAATGAAAGGGGGTAAACCTTGTTTTTTTGGGGTTTTAATCCATTTATGGAAGTTTCGAACATACGAAGAACGGGTTTTGAGGGAAATTTTTCATCCTGCTGCAAAAAAAATTAAAGAGTTCCTTTTAACTGAGGGAGACGCCGAAAACCCCCAATTTTACAAAAAATTTAAATAAAAAAATAATGGTGATAGATTCGTACCTCACGAAATGTCAATTAAGCCTTCCCGGAAATAATCCTTTTTGGCTAATTTTAAATTTTTACACAAATTAAAAACAATAAAATTTTTTAGAAATGACACATATTGGGTATATCAAAAGATTTTTCACAAAGGGGAAAAAAAGATATACTCACAATGAAAGATTAAAAATATTCAAAATTGAAAGATAAATTTTAAAATCGCATGGAATTGAGATTTTAAAAAAGTACTTTTATTTTCACAACGGCAAACGCCCCCTAAATAAACAGCCCAAAGGGAAAATAAGATAAAAGTCCATAGCTTTTTATAATATTCCCCTTAAAGTTTTAGGGGGGGGAAGGAGTCCCTGAAAAACTTAATGATTTGAATTACAGTTTTAAATATTAAAAGGAAAAAAGCGAAAAGAAAAAAATGAATACTCTTTAAAGAATTAAGAAGATCGAGTGTTTTTTAATCGTTAAACTTGTGTCCCCGCAATGTAGCGTGACACAATTTATTTCATTAACTATAAAAGACCTCCCGAAGTTTGAAGATTTAAAAAGGGCCCGCTTCTAATCATTTTTTAAGAAATCAGGGAAACGAAAACTTTTTTTAAAACCTTGGAATTTTAAAAGCTAGGCCCGTCGAATTTTTTAAAAACCCCTAGAAAATGAGAAATTGATGTGAACAAATTCCCTTCTTCGAAAAATATGTTTCTTTTAAAAGAAGAACGGTGTTGGGAAAAAACGAAATTACCCGTTGCCCCGGGGAAATCGTCATATCTCACTCACAGAATCTTTTCTCCCGAAAATTTCCGCCTTGGGGGAAGACTTTCCTAGCAAACCATAGAATTCAAACTTGAAAGAGGGGCTGGGCCCAAAAAACCTCTTTAAATTTTGGGAAACTGCCGAAAGGGGCTCGGGGACTGGAGCAACGTTTTTGGGAGTTTTTAATTTTTGCCCCATTCGAAAGTTCATACAAAGTACTTTAGCGGCCGCCCCGGGGGTTTGGTATTATGGTGAATTCCATAATGCCCAAAAAAGTCCCGTTTTTATGATGACTAAAATAAGTTCATGAAAGGTGACAAAGAGAAAAATAAAAAAGGTATAAACCGCAAAAAAGGAAAAAAATTAATGTTATAATATTTAAAACGAGATCAGCCTTTTTTTTTTTTTCTTCCGCTTTCATACTTTGGATAGCGCGGGGGTTCCCAAATTGGAGGCCAAGTACAGATTGTAGGCCAAAAATCGGGGGATATGGTTTTATATAAACCCAAAAGGGGGTTTTAGCGGCTAACAAGCATCAATTTAAGGGAAAAGTTTGGGGCAATGTTTATGGGTGGGCCCGACCCATTTTGGGAAAAAATCCCTTTTTGGGGTCTGTGGGAATTAGCTTTTGTCATTTGGGCATAAACCAAGGAAAATTGAGATGTAAATTTTGGGAGTTTAAAAACCAAATTTTATCTTAAAATAATTCTAAGGTTTTTTCCTTTTTTTTAGGTTTTCGCAAAAAAGTGCCCTTATTTTTTTAAATCTAATTGGACCTTTTTTTTGTGCATTAATTATATGAGATCAAACAAAGGCAAATTGCGATTTTTTTTTTAATTTTTAAAAAAAGGGGGGCCAATAAAAAACATGATTTGGGAAAAGTATTTTTTATATGGAGCTAATGATGTAGAGCTGGAGACAAAGACGTAGTCATGGGTTTTTGCTTGGGGGGTGGGCCTAGATAAGGGTCATGAAAGTTTGGGGAAAAGACTAAAAAAAAATTTTTGGAAACCCCCGTTAGTGTTTATGTGGGTTTCTTTTTTTTATTGAATTTGTGCAATTTTATTATTTTAATAAATTTCTTATGAATTTTTTCTAAAATTAAATTTATAAATAAATACAAATATCGGAATTAGTTTTTTTAAAAGATGTAAGATTCACATTTGCATACAGTAAAAACTTCTTTTGGGGTTCTACACAAATAAAATTTTGGGACGCTATCCTTTGCTCAGTAAAATAAAAGTTTAAATCTAGACTTGTTCCCCCATGTGCTAAAATTACCGTTTGTTTTTCCCCGATTTCTTTTTGAAGGAGGGGAAATTTTTCTTGTTGAAGGGGATAAAGGAAAACTACGTTAAATAAACCCCGTACTTTAGAGAAAAGGAAAGTAAAGCTATTTCAAGTGGGAGATAATTAAACTAACAAGAACAAAAAGCTATAAAATGGATCAAAATTTGGGGTCCCCGGGGGAAAGTTTTGGCCTTTTCCTAAGTTTTGGGATAGATAACTCCTTTAAATTCCAAAAAATGGTTTATGATAGTATTTTGTTTAGAGGGGGGGAAAAACGAAAAAATCGACATTCCCTGTTTTAGATAGGTCCAAATTTAAAAAATTCCAAACGTTTTTAAAAGGTTTTTTTAGTTTTTAAAAAAAAAAATTTCCCACTTCCCTTTTGGGGGGCCCAAGTAAAAAACAATCTGGGATCTAAAAAAATTCATTTTTTACCGGGGGGTCAAAGCCTTTTTGCACGAAAAAAATATAGGCTCCCTTTTTTCTTTTAAGGGGATTAAAAAAAAAGGGTTGTGACAGAAAGTTTCGGGGGTGTGAACGAAAAACATTTACAGCCTTGGTTGTCACCCGTTTGGGTTTTTGTTAAAGAAATAAATGTGGGTTTTTTGTAATGACTTCCGGAACCAAATTACATCCAGAGATTTTCCCTTGTCAACCATGAAATAAAAAATTTTCCCCGGGCAGAGAAAAAGGGGAAAATTTAAAAATTATTACACAAGCTTTTATTTTGATACCTTTGGGGTAAAGTGCGTAAAACCGACTGCCAAACCCATTTTTCATGGGGGGACCTATAAAGCAGGCGGGAAAAAAAATGCCAAATTTGGGACCCTTTGGGTTTCCTTAAAACCCAAACAGAAAAAAGATGGTTGGAAACCCTTTCTAATGGTCCCCATAAAACAAGGCCCGGAGATATGAAACCCGGGGGCTCTCTAAAGATTTCTTTTTTTTTTTACGCTTTATAGCCCCACCCCGGGCCCCCCCTCGTTTTGGGTAGTTTCCCCTTTTCGACAAAAAAGGCTTTATTTTTTAGAGACTCTTGCTTATTTGCGATCCCCAGCCCTTTCCCGGGGCCCCCGCTTTGTTTTCCTTTTTGGCGACTGACAATGCAGCAAATTTTTCCCCCTTTGGGGGAAAAAATCCAAATCTTCTCGGGAAAACCCTAGGCTTTGGTCCCTTTTTCCTTTTTTTGTCTTTGGCCCCCTTTCCCTTTTTGGTCAACCTTTTGAGTGAAAGGGAACCCCGCAGGCCCGTGCCACAAAGGGGGGTCATTTTGATGGCCCGTTTTTAAATCATGAGAAGGGTTTTTTTTTTAAGGATGGGTTTTTCCCATTGGGTATAGAAGGGGGAAAAAATAGGAGGGGAAGTGTGCCATCTTTGGTGTTTTTTAAAAAACAATGGTTTAAAAACCCAAGAAAAACTCCTAAGAGGGAAAACCCCCATCATTTTTGGGAAACCAAACCCCCCAAAGTTTAAGCCAAAAAGTTTTTTTCGGGATCCAAAAAAAACGTTATGGAAAAACAGGCCAAAGGGAATTTTCCCGAAAAACCCCCAATGCAACTTGGGGGCAACCCCCCAGCCGTATCGGTGACTCCAAGAGTGGTTTCCCGGGATTTTCCCATCTCTCCCCCAGTCTTGCACGAGATTTAAATCACTCCGTCTCCAATTTTCCCCCCTCTTTTAAGGGGGGTTCGGCCTTTGAAAAAAATAAAATCAACCTTTCAGGTCTCCCAAAGGTTTTTTCAGCAAGGGGATTTTTTACTGCAGGGGCCAAAAAATGAAGAGCATTCTACATTGGCAAATACCACCTTATTAACTCAGGAAAAAGGGATTGTCCCGAACCCGATGAAAGCCCTTTGAGGGCCCCCCCTGGGTTTCCCTTGGGTAGGAATATTAGAAAATTGTCTAATAGAAAAACGGCTCCCGTCCCTTTTCAAAGCCACCAAAAAAAAGAGACTAGGAAACCAAAGGGGGGGGACTTAGGGGGGCCCCTTTTTTTAAATTAAAAAGGGGAAACCCATGAAGGAAAATTTTTCTTGGCGTCTTTTGGTACATTTTCCACTCCGAAAGTATTACCCAACCCCTTTAGGTGTACCAAAATTCCAAAAATTTTATCACCCCCTCCAAGGGGGAAAGGCCAAGCCCAAAATTTTGGGATCTGTTCTTGGGAAAACACACCACAGGGCAACTGATGGGGAAAAATACAAAAATGGGGGGAAAAAAAAGTAGCCAAAATGCCCCAACCCGTGGAGAAGGCCATCAGCTTGGGAAACCCCGTGGGTTCTGAAAAGAGTTAACCCACTACAACTTCCTCCAGAGATTGCAAAAAGTGAAAAAAGAAAAATGCCCCTAATAGTACACAAGGGGGTTTAGGGGCCCAGGTTTTTTCAAAGGGGGATACACACATGGGGAAAAACCCCTCAGGCAAAGAAACCCCTTAACCATAGAAAAATTTTGCCCTTTTAAAGGGGGGCTTTTTTAAACCCCCCCAATTAAGCCCCACTTACCCCCAATAAAAGGAAAAATTTCCCTTTTTAAAGGAAAATCAAAAAAACCCAAGCCCATCTTTTTGTTCCGGGTGCCCCCTGCATTAATGTGGACCCCAAAAAGAGCAGCTAAAGATGTAAACCTGCGGGCCACCTTACCCAAATCGGTTTACCCTTTTATGGGCAAAAAAAGCAACCCAAATTCCTTCAGGAATCCCCAATAAAATATGGACGGGCTTCAAACAGCTCTCCTACCCCAAATAAATAGCAAATTGATCTGAAATACTGCCCCCGGAAAAATCTTCCTCAATGGAAACAGCTCCGCAGGGTGATCCTCAGCAGACACGATGCCCCTTTACACCATTTCCCAAAAAAAAAATTTCCCTATCAAAAGATAATAGGAAAACCAGCGAGTAAAAAAAAGCTCATCACAAACCTTTGATAACAAACTAGGGAACCCAAAAAAATTAGAGAAAAAAAATTTAGGAAAAACCACAAGGGACTCGTCACAAGGTTCGGTTGAATCCCAAAATTACCCGGAAAATGTTCCTCCCCAAAGTGAAACCTGCGGATCCTTTCCTCAGATAAATCCCCACCGGTTCTGTAATCCCTGGGATGTAAACACAAAAAAATTTAAATTTCTTTCTGTATAAACATCGACACGGATCAAAAATAAACTTTGAAAATAGTGTAATCCCAAAAAATAGGTCACCTTACTTCAAATGAATTTCAATGTATTAAATTACCTGAATATATCAAAACACTGAATAACTATAGATGCTTAGGTATTTTTATCCTTTTTTCAGATGTTGCCTTTTTCTGATTTCGTTTTTTGCTTAAATTTTATGTACTTTTTCTCTATGTATTTGCTTAATTATGTCTTTTTCTCATATGTATTTCCTTAATTATGATTTTTTCCCCAAATGTATTTAATTCCCTGAATTTTAAAACACTGTTCATGTAAACTCCAGTTTTTTTTGTTAACCCAAATATTGAATTAATACTGTATACTAAACCGGGGGAAAGGGCTAACGGATAAAAAAAAAAAAAAAAAAAAAAAAAATGATTGAGATAGAACAAGGGGACATCGACGCTATCAGAAGGGACCCCTCTTTCTCTCCTGCGTAAATCTCCTTCCTTGGACGTTTTCAAGCGAAGGGGGGACGTACCGGCAAAGGCGGGTCGAGGGGGCCGCAGCGGGTGGCCCAAGAGGATAATCCCCAAGGTTACTATGACCTTCTTTTGTGAGGCTTTTGCATGGCATTAAAGAGATGTACCGCCCCATCCATAAATTTTCGGTTGGGCCTTACGCGTTAGGACGGTGACCGCCCCCCCTTGTTTTTTTGCCACGATGCTATGTGCTTCATTGCTTCTGCCCCCCTCCTACTCTTTCCTATACAAATTTTTTCGGCATTGGAAAACCTGTGCCACCTTCGGGGAAACTGCCCCCATTTGGGGCGGTGCTCAGACGGGACAATTGGGGGTTAAAAGGGCCCCCCCCCTTAGGGGTCCATAGAGTTGCCATTCTATTGAGGGACTGGTCGGGCAGACCATCTGTACTGCCACTCTCTCTTTTTCGAATGGGAAACGATAGGAGGTAGGAGCCCCCACTTTTGTCGGGCCCCCTACCCTGGTTCTGTCTAATAGCTGCCGGACAAACATAATTTCCCGCCCCTGTGATAGGAAGTACCTGGATAAAAGTTTTTCTCTCCCCCACTTGATGAAATAGTCTGTGGGTTGGGTGTTTTTAAAGGGATGAAAACTTCTGGGCGGAAGGGCCCCTTTCTCCTCACGAGGGGAAAACGCCTTTGAGTGTTTCAGAGAGAAAGGGTTCCCTTTAAAACCCCCCCTGCCATAGGAACTCCTGGGAAAAAGTTAGTTCTCTCCCCCACCCTGAGAAACTCTGTGGTTGGGTGTTTCAGAGGGATGAAGGAACTTATGGAAAAGGTACAGTCCCCCCTTCTCTCATGAGGTGAAACAACCTTTGGGGTTTCGAAGAAGAGGGACACTTTAAAACCCCCTCCTGCATAGGAAAGCCCCGGGGAAAAAGTTAGCTTTTCTCCCTCACTGTGATAAACAGTCTGTGGTTGGCCCTTTTTTAGAGGGTAAGGAAATTAATGGAAAAAGGGGCGGTCCCCCCCTTCTAGGGGGGGAAAGCCCTTGGGGTCCCCTTTCCACGAGGGAGGAGAAAGTGTTCCCAACAATGATTTTTTGTAGGTGGGAAGGGGATCCCCTCGGGCTCCCCAGAGGTTTACCCCCCATGGGTTTTTCCGGGTGGGGCCTTGTCGCTGGGAGTGGGGGCCGGAGGTTAGGTGCGGCACGATCCCCTGCGGCTACAACAAGCCTCTTTGGTCCCCTATTCGGGAAGACAACGGCCCGTCCAGGCCCCCTCGGGGCAATCACGTCTCCCCCGGAGGTAGGGGCAAGCATCATGCGCCCCTTGGTCTCCAACCCTCCTTGGGGCCATGCAATCGGCTAATTGGGTCGTATATCCATCATCACCCCCGTTGCTGTTAGACATTTGGTTCTAAACTCACTTCCCCTTGTTGGGGCTCCGGGGGTGGTGGGGGGGTGTGGTGAACACTGCCAAATAATGGAAAATAAAACAAAAACCCCCCCGAAAGCTAATGTTGACGACCCATGCAAGGCCCCAAACCATGGCAGCCCCCTAAACCATACTTGCCCCCGGTGAAAGAAAACCCCAAGCACAGGATGAACTGTCCCCTGCTGCCCCAAAATGGGGACAAAAACGAAAAACCCGTAAAAACCGAAATTTTAACTCCCGTGCTGGCCCCTCCACCAGCACCCTGGCCAGGAAGTCTTTTAGTACCCCCCAGACACCCCCCTGACCGAAACGGGAGCACCGCTAAACCACCCAAAAATGGTGCCCTCACAAACAAGCCCCAAAAGCCGAAGGGCGGGCCGAAAGTCCCCCAGGCCGGGATCGACTCGAGGAGAGTCGGGCCCCCAAGGGTGTTTTCCCCCCTTTAAAAATGCCAGTGAAAAACCCGAAGGCTTCAAAAAACACCCCCAAATGGTCAGGGCATTTGGGAAACCAACGCAAAAACTGGTTGTCAAACCGGGTTTCACGAGATCAGGGCTTCATCATGCCCCAAAATCAAAAATACCCTTTTTTTTTTCCGCAGGAAAAAAAAGGACTAAAGATGGGAGGAAAGTGAGCCCCCACCACTGAATCAGAAAAGAGGGGCTTTTTAAGTCCCGGGACCAGAAAGGTATCCCCCAAACCTCTACCCTTGATCCGGGTACTGGGGTACCTACAACCTACGTACATATGTTGCCTGTTCCACTGCGGTGGTTTCAAGTGCCAGAAGTACGGACACCACCAGCTAACTGCACAGCCAAGCCACAAATTTGGTGGTGTCGTAGACAAGGCACACAACACCGAGGTGTGCATTAAGGCCTACAAAGAGGAAAGAAGGGACACAACAGCTAAATGTCTAACTGTCCCAAGAGGCATCACGCCTGGGGCCCTGGCTTGCTCTGTCAGGAAAGAGGCGGCCCTCAAGGGCAAGAGGTTTCTAAAAAGCGACCAGATTTTGTTCCCGCCTCCCCCAGGCACCTATGTCTGGGTGGAAGAACAAGAGCGAAAAAAGGGCCCCACGACCCCCCTAAGAGGAAGGAAGCTGCCCACAGCCGAAACCCAGATCTACGACAAACAGGAGTCCCCCCAAAATGAACAATGCAGAAAAACCACAGAAAGAAAGTTTCTAACGCACCACAACGTCCTCCCCAAAAACGGAAGCTTCCTCCTCGATGAGGGGAAAATGTTAATCCTGCTGACTGCTGTAGTCACAGCAGTGGCAAAACCTGGGAAGGACGAGGGAAGAGGCGGATAAGGCATCGAGGTCGACATGACGGCATTGACCAAGGCCGTCCCCAGTCCTAAAGGGGAAGAAGCTGGGAAAGGGCCAAAACAGCCCCCATCCTCTCCCTCACCCAGGGCGAGACTCTCCTCCCCACTCCAACCCAGGCCATGCCCTCACAAGCAAGCCTAGCCAGGCTGATTCACGCCAGAAGCCGAATCAGAACAAACTGACCTTGCTCAGGCAAGGCTAGCAAAGAACACACAGAATCAGCCTGGGCAGAGAAAAGCTGAAATAAACAAGGTCAGAGCTACCAAAGGCTCTCCACCCCCAGTGGACCCAGAGATAGCCTGACAGCCAAGAAGGGCCCTCAAGCAGCGAATACTTCACAATGGAGTTGGTCAGACTCTGACACAATCCAAATACGATGATGTCTCTGATGTAAAATATCAACTAGTAACATCATGGCATGCAATCTAAGCATTCTGCAGTGGAACATCTTGGGTTCTCCAACAAGGAGTGCCATCCTCCACGCAATAGTGCATCAAGGACATTGACATCGTCATGCTCCAGGAGACATTAACAGTGGAAGCCTGTTCGCTTCTCAGGATATCGTGTCTTCATGCTGCCCTGTCCTGATGGCAAAAGAGGCTGATCACCCTTTGTCAGAGCAACAATTCCCTGCTCCGCAATAGCCGATGCACCACACTGTGGAATGTTGAATCTCTTGCCGTCGAGATTCACTGGCCGGGGTTCCCCTGAAATTGTACATATGTACACCCGGGCCACACTGTAGTACTTTAGACATCAGCGGGTCTGTGCTTCTGCCCCCCAAAACGGAAGCCGCCTTGCCGCGGTGGGGGGGCTTGAGGTTCCCAATGATCTGGTGAGCCGGACCAGAGGGCTAACCCATACTGGAGGGTCACCAGTGAGGGATGAGACAAAATGTCTTCCTGGTGCCCCAAGGCCTAGAAAGAAAGGAGGTGTACCCACCCCTGGTTCATTCCATCTTGGACTAGGGAGAACCTCCCCGTGTGTTTTGCCGTGTGTGGCATACCGTTTTACCAAGACAGGAGTCCGGGAAAGGGTTAAAGTGATGTGCATGCTGCGCCCTGCAGCTAGCACAACCTTTTTTGGTCCTTTATTCAAGGCCCAGTCAAGTCAATCGGCTGGACAAATAGGGCTAGGGCAAGCAGACACTATTCAGTCCGGTACCGCATAGGTCCCGCACTGCCATCAGTACTGTAATAGTGGCTGCAATATTCCTCATTAACCCTGTGCTGTTGGGAGTTTTTGAACCCCAACTATAACTACCCCTCGTTGGACTCCTGGTGGGGGGGGGGGCCGAGGAAATGAAGAATTTCAATTTGTATATTTTACTAAAAATTTACAAAGATCTAGCTCTCTTCCCTGACGACCTACGCAATCCCGGGACCATTCCCTCTGGAACATCCTTTGTCACTCTCGGAACCTTTCCAGCTTCCAAAGGGAAAGGGAATGGGATTGTAATAGTTCCTGGGCTCCCAACCAGGTAAGAAGGGGAAAGTCCTCCTCAATCCACTAAGGAAATATTACCTGGAAAATATGAAAGCATTTCATTAGTAAGTACCCTAGTAGTGAAGACCATTGATGATTTTATCAATCATGGATTTTGATTTTTTTGAAGTACATCGAAAAATTGTTGAAGTATGTCAAATGATCCTCGCACACCCACATTCTGAGGAGAAACTGTTAGAAGAACTAGAAAACTTTAATGTGGGGCAGTAAAAACGTTTTAAGAAGAAATTTTGATGGTTTGGAACAGTCGGAACCAGTTCTTCTTCTAACTTTTAAACATTAGTCCTTCCAGAATCGGTTAATTTACAGGGTACCACCTCAAGGGTAAAGCCCATATGTGCCCAACCTATGCGGTGCTTCCACTGCCAGGGTTATGGGCATGGACCCAACTCTTGCCATTTTAAAAGAAAATGGGCAACCAAGAAATTTTGTAAAGGTGGTACAACAGGTCATCAAGGAGATGACAACTGTCCAGGTCCAATTGCTTTTTACCACTGCAAAGAAGCTCATAAAGCTTCTTCAAGCAATGTAAAAGGTACAAATTTGAAAAGGAAGTATTGAGAAAGGGAAAAGTTATTTTTCCAGGGGCAAAAGGGGACGTGCCCGTGTGCTGTTTGCACAGCCAGGTAGTTCCTTTGCTTCGGTTCTAGCCCATCCTCCTTCCCACCAACCCTTTGCCCTCCAATGCTTCTTACAGCACACACTCTGCCACTTCCTCTAAACCTCAGTCGGGAAAATTACTGACAGTGCCTCTGGTGGAGTTGTTCCACCAGAAAATGAGTAGGAGTGAGGGGTCTATTGAGGGACTCCTCCTCCCAAAGTAAGGTCTTTGGAGCCATCATTTAAGGCTCCCGAGGCCTCAACGTGACAGCTCCAGCTGCCACCACACCACAGGGCCTCTGCTGTAGGCAGAATGCCCCCTGGGTAAAGCCTCAGGCACGTCCTTTTGCCCAGGCAAAGAAATCCTGAACCTGTCCAAGGGAAACCTGTGGAAACTAGTTCCACAGGTGCTGCCAAACACCTTATGAAGAAATAATATAAAGAACTAGATACCGTAATCCAATGGAACTGTCAGGAAATTCATGCAAAATGGGAAAATTGCAACATCTGACAGCTTCATGAAAACCCAGTTTGTGTATGCCTACAAGAATTATGACCAGGGAAAATCGTCCCATTATGGAACCTTTGACAATGGACCTCATGGAGGAGTAGCAGAAATGGTCCCGTTAAGATATTCCCTTCCAGGCCATCCACCTGCAGACAACACTGCAGGTGAAGGCTGTGAGAATAGGCTTGACAAACCTACCTGTTGCTTCCATATTCCTCCATATAATCTGAACATTAATGATTGGAAAAATCTACTTGGGCAGTTGCCACATCCTTTCTACTCCTGGGAGATTTCAAAGGTCGGCATCACCTCTGGGAACACTTTGGAACCTCGGGGAAGGGCCTTGGAGTCCTTTTTCTTAAGAGTAGATGCGTTTTACTGAACATGGGACACTCCCACACATTTCCAAATTCAAACTGGGGACATTCTCCAACATAGCCCTATCAATAGGCTCACCTGATTCACAGATTGAACTTCACTTGGCAGGTCATGGAGACTTGCATGGAAGTGACCACTTTCCAATATTTTGGAGGAGGTGAATGTATTCCAGCCAATGGAGTGCAGAAATGGCGACTCGAACATGTGGACTGGAATCTTTTTAGAAACAACTGCAGTTTGCAAGGATCTGTGAAGATTTTCCAGTGTAAAATTTAAGATGCTGTTAAATCACCTCACATCCCCAAAACACCTTTCAGCCCGAAGATCATTCCCAAAATTTTGCGGCCATAACCCTCGCCTCCAGTACCAGGTGGGCTGATGAATGCAAAAAAGCTGTCAGAGCAAGAAAAGCTAGGAGTTGAAGGTATTTCATCTCAACTCCCACTGTTCTCCGGATGTTGGACCGGGTTCTAATGAAGCTCTCCAAATTTGACGGGGCTTTCAGTCTTACCTGTGGAGTCCCTGATGCTGAGAGTGGAGAACCATCTCCCTTTTATTACACCGGAATACATACCTGATTTACTACCGACTACAAGGATTCAGGGTCTCCTACATCCAAGGTTTCCAACCCCCTTGAGAATAGCCGATCCTTTTGTAGAAATGGGAATTTGTAGAAAACTTATTTAATCTTAAAGGTTCTGGGTGTTGGAATTCCCCAATTCCCCCTTGACTAATCAATTCGAGCTGATTTGGCACAATTGGAAAGAGGAGAATATGAGCAGACTCGATTCTTCAGCACATTTCTAATACCAAGGATCAGATGCAATATAAGATGGTTGAATTTTGAAAATGTGTGGCTTTGCAGCATAGCCGAAAAAGACTGCCATCTGGGAGCTTTCTCTAGAAGCCTGATCTTCACTCAGAGTTTATGCCATCCTTGCAGCAGTTAAAATGAAATGGAGATCTTAAGAATCATTTATTGTGATATATTGTGACTCTTTGTAGTGCCTTGCAAGCATCAAGACTTAACTCATCACATCCAGTAATGTGGGAGGTTCAAAATTGTTTGCAATGATGTCAACTTAAAAGATAACTCTGTGTGGTGCCAGCCATTTGGTGTCAGTGGATTGAGCGAGCTGATCAAAAGGCCAAGGAATGCCACTCAGCGTGTGATGCTCGTTTTTCCTCTCCCAACAGAACTTTAAACCCAGCATCAGGAGTTGGGCTTCCGATAATGGAAGACAATGGAGGCCATATCCTCAAATAACTGCAAGAATTAAGAGGGCCCTTTCATTTTAAGTGACTAGCATCCATCCCAACCCAAAAGTGGAATTTGCATTACAAGACTAAATCGGGCACACAAGGACTGACTCATGGCCGATGATGGCTTTAAAAATCAATTTGGGATGCCAAGAGCCTTAACGATCGCACATTGTGGAAAAGATGTAACATTCTCAGCAAGACGTATGTACTTGTCTCCCCATATACACTGAAGAATGTATTGGGGGAGGATTGTGACATAGGGGTCTTATAGTTTTCCTTAGGGCTAATATTATTAATATTTTATTATGCCCATTTTTTTCCCCTAATTTTATACACTTAGATAATTTTAAAGCTTTTTTTTATCTGTTTATGTATTCATAAGTATCTATTGATAATTTTTTAAAGTTTTAAACTTTTATATTTCTTTTAACAAAGGGATTTGCCGCTATGCCTTAATTTGATGCGGCAGATTTAAAATAATCAATCCCTCGTGGGTTCTGCGCACACGTCCGAGTGACATAGGGGAGACTTCACCATATACCCCATCCTGGCCCTGCCGGCACCGGGTGCGGTGGCCCCCACATGCCCAACGGCTTGAGACATTCCCCCCGGGGGTGCTTTTCCTCAAAAATCAAGAGCCCAAAGCATTAGAGGAGGGTCCAGACCTCACTCTGGCCACTGCGATTCTGGTGGAGAGGATTGGCGGGGTTCGATGAGGACCGTCAATAGTGACCATTACAGCCCCTATAAACCCCATGGTATTGCCCAGCCGAATCCACAACTGATCCAAAATGGAAAAGACAAGGCCAACTGACAGGCGTTTCAGAACGCCCTTGGCCTGCGATTGAAAGCAAAGAACCCCAAACGAAAATGTGGAAGTGCTACAAGCCGACTTGTAAATGCCATTGATGAGTGCCTCATGACCATACCCAAACCCCGGCCTTTGGAGAGTCACAAAGGGCAAAGGTACTTTAACGACGAGATTAGGGAGGTTTAACCACAGGGTAAATATGTGCTAAAACATTTCCGAAGGGAAGAACCCCCGACAACCTGCCCCCTAAGGGAGCTTGTCGGGGATGCCAAGGAAACTGCCAGCAGAGTCAGGCAGGAAAAGTGGCTGGAATGGTGTGAGTCCTTCGACCATCATACACCCCTCTCAGAGATATGGCAACGGGTCAAGGGGAGCTACAGCCACTCATCCTCGAGATACACGCACCATGATCCCCAGTCAAGGCGAACAAACTGGCGCACAAGTTCGAACTGAGGACAAGACAAGAACGCCTACAACCAGACAGACTTGCTCATACAGAGAAAGGGCAGCCGAACCCGAATAACTCAAACGTTATTTTTCTCTGAGGAACTAAGAAATGCATATAAACCAGTTGTAACACACCCTGGGGCTCTGGGGGGATCTTGTTTCCCCATCATCTCCCACCTGGGACTAGTAGGTGAGCTTGCTTTCCTGCAACTCATCAACAGTCCGGGGAAACTTCCACTCACCCCAAAGTTGGAAGAGGGCTACCATATTCCCATCCAAAACCAAAGGAGCCAGGAAAGTACCCCCCCAGCTATCTGGCCAAGACGGCCGAGAGGATGGTTCTGAACCGGCTCCGATGGAAAAGGGGGACCCCTGCATGAACACCAGGGGCATGAGCACAGCACACAGCATAGCCACCCCCCTTGAGCACAATAAGCCATGGGCATATCTGTGGTAGTATTCCTTGACCTGGAGAAGGCTTTTGAATTGGCAAGTCCTCTTGCCATTCAAATGAAAAAGGATCAGAGGGAAGCTCTTGGGTTTGGGTAGGTGACTACTTTTGGAATAGAACAGCCAGAGTCAAAATTCCAAAGGGCACCTATCACAGCACATGCCACTAGAGAATGGAACGCCACAGGGTGGGGTTCTCATCCAGCCCTCTTTAACACATTAATGTCCTGTATCCTAAAAATAAACCTCCCAGTGGGGTGCAAGATCATCTCCTATGCGACGATCTGCTATCATCTCCACTGGACAAAACGCCTAAACAAGCCCACCCTTGTCTGGACCTCGTATCCGAGAGTGTTGTAGGGCAGGACTAAATTCTCTGCAGCCAAATCTAAGCCATGGCTCTGAGACAGAGAGTTCAAGGCACAAGTCTGAAAATTTTGGGAATGGACTTGGAGTGGGGCAGGAACCTCTTCCTTGGGGTAAAGATAGACCATATCCTCTCCTTCCAGAAGGAGGTCCAGACCGGGTTTTGCCCCAAACAAATAAAAGACTGCCGTCAGGCCTTTGTAAATTATGCCTCTCTTGCTCTGATTGGCTTTAAAGAAAAAAAGATCACGGGGACAGCCCAAAAAACGAAAGCCCCGGGTTATTTGGGTGCCCCAAGGGTGGAAAAGGTCCTAAAACCTTCTATAAAAGGAAAACCCTTTCCCCCCTTTGGGGCCTCAAAATCGATCCAAGGGGGCCCCCAAAATTTTTTATAAAAGGTCATCCGCTCCCGGGAATAAAACCTAAGACAAAAATGTCAGACGCCTAGAACAAAAACGAGTTGAAAAAAAAAAAAAACTCTGGTTGTTCACACACCCAGGGTGTTAATCGCCATCAGCTAAAAGAACGCTTCTTGCCAAGGGCATGGACTTTGTCGAAGCTCCCCCGTGGGCACAAATCTCGTAGAGTTCTCGGTCATGAGCTGGCAACCCAAAAAAAATTAAAATTTTATCCTAGCCCAAAGGCAGAAACCCCGAGGGCCTTGCAACCTCCTCCTCGGGCTTTCAGAAATACTACACGGATGGTCAGTGTCCCTTTCCCAACTGACGCTGGCTTTGCAGCAAAGGGGTGCCAAATATCCAAGGGGAACAACAAAAGCCTCCTCGCTACAGGGGAGAGGCATTCTATCATGGGGGGCACCGAAACCCGCGCCGTGAGGGAAAGGGTCTGGGCATACTACGACTCAAAGGAGCCTCGCATCTTTTTAGCACTCACCACTGACAAAATCTACTTCTGACACCCTCCCACACGGGACGAGAATTTTTTGCACAGGGTAGAAGAAATTTTCATAAACTGGGTTCCAGCCACATAAGGTCAGAGGAAAAGACTTGTGACAGACTGCCCAAGTTGGTAGGGGGATGCCCCCCAATCCCATGATATACATCAAGCCGAAAATTTCTTTTGGAAGAAGTTACGGTGACGGCAACCCCCTTCCTCATGCAGCTTAACAGAGAGGAACGAGATCCTCCCCTCGGCCATGGTATCAGACGCCACGCTATAACTGGCACTCTGTTAAATAAACAACAGAGGTACCCCCCGAAGTCATTCTGCACGAATGCGCCTAGGTTACTACTGTGCATGGCTGATCAACAAACCAATAGAACGTGAAGAGAGGTGTTGCATATTGCGGCGACCCGAACGCCACACTTAACTTACTTAAGAATTGGTGCACACGAAATTTCCCGAAGAAAAGACCCGCAGAACACAGCCGTCGGCGGGTAAAGAGATTATGCGAGATGCTTACACCAAGGCTACAGGGCGGCCTTGGCAACCACCGCCACGGAAGCACCGATGTCGAAAAAAATGTACAGTCCTCAAGCAGACAGCCGGGCATAAGTGAAAGGCCCCGGGCGAAGCCAGAACTTGAACTCGAACGAACAAACGATATGAACAAGCCTTGGGTAGTACGGAGTGGTAATTTGTCGGCCTCTCATCCGAAGGGCGGCGGTTGGCGCCCCGCCCAGGCGAAGAAGTTCCCCAATTGTCCCCCGGGAGGTTACTGGGCCTGGGCACCGGGGGAAAGGACTGGGTTTAGCCGTGTCAGCAACCATTTACAACGTGAGAATCGGCATTTTCGAAAAGGCCGGGCTCCCCTCATGCATACCGCCGGGCGGGGCTCCCCATACGGACTTATCCTATATGAAAATCAATGAAATTTATCCCTTTGAAAAGAAGGGGCAATTAGAGACAGTCATATGTTGCTCCCATCCAAAATTTTGACGCTCACTGAAATGCCTTAAAAATTCTGTTGTGTAATAAATCAGAAATCACGCGTTTTTAGGACCTGACATCTGTAAAGTCATCGCACGCGCAGCGAAGGTGTTAAAGATGAAGATAATGATGGTGATGATGATGATGATGAGTGAATCGTTTGCGGAGGACGGTGGACACATACAGTTGAGAGATCAACGAAGCGACAGAAGTCGGAGATGCCAACTAACAATAATTGTTTTTCCCTTTATCTATTTTTTGTAATGCCATGTCTTTTTTGAATTTTGTTATTAAAAAAAACCTAATTTGAGTTTTATCCCACTTATATTAACCTCCACACCCTTTCTTATAAAAATGACAGATGTGTAAAGGAGCTCTCAGTCTATTCTCGGCCGCCACCGTAGTGACATACAACCAATACATTTACATTACAAGTAATGCTTCGAAAAATGTTTTTCCACATAATATCCGCACACATTTGAAAATGCTATAGCCTGTTAATGTTAGATCCCTTTTTTGGATTATGAGGTCGATCCCCAGGTTAATTTCTTGATGCTTTTTTCTTGGGAGGGAACGGTTACGAAGGGATATCGCCTACGCTCTATAAACAGCTTTTAAACAAAACTATAAATTCTGTGGGTGGTGCGCATTACAGATGAGAATGGATATCATTAATTTTTTGAAGGTCATTCTGTTATGCTATACTGCACATAAGACCTCGCTAAGCCATGCATATATAAATACCGTGCATTCTCGTTTTTTTGTTTATTTTACAAATAACATCGTTCCGACTGTTTGATTATTGGTTAAGGAGAAGAAAAGCGGACAGTACTCATGTATGTAAGAACGTCTTTTGTCCCCCCACTGGAGAAGTTTAGGGCGATTTTGAACGACCGGAAGCATTGCTTAAACCTGTTGAAGGGGGGGGGCTTTAAGATATATTGGCATATATAATACCTATGATCATTATCGATGAAAGAAATTGGGGTTTTTTGCCTTTTTTCCCATTTGGTTTGGGTTTTGGCAAGAGTAACAGACCAGTCCCAAAGTCTTATATGACAACAAGAGGCGTGGAAGCTATCAAACAGGTAGGCGCCAGAGCGATGAGTGGGGGAGGAGGGGGTGGGCGCAGAAAACGAAAGCGAGTTAAGAGATTAAAGATTTGCCTGAGTTTGAGATATGAAAATATGCCTTTCTTGATAGCTTTATAACCTGCCTGTTGCGCGCACAATAATATTGAACGAGAAAGGACACGGTATTACTAGGAAAGACAATGAATCAGTATAAGACACCACTCTTATCTTACGCTGCCAGGGTGAGCGACATGTTCCCGCGGGGTGCGCATGGTCGAATCTGGGATAGATGAATGCTCTGAAGTTGATGTGTTGCCGTTTAATGCCGGGATAAACGGGTCAGTTAGTGATAATTACGCCGAATTTAGGTGGCCCGCAGGACAAAATTCATATGTAGACCTATTAAGAGTAGTGTTAGAGGTTAAGGGAAGCCTGAGAAAGGAGGATGTGGCGTTGTTGGGTAATGACGATAATGCGGAATCATGTAATTCCGCTGTGCACTCTCTAATTAAGTCCATATGTATGTGGTTTAACGGCCAGCAAGTAGAACAAATCCGCTATATAATTTCTCATTGTACATGCATTTAGTAACGGCATGTCGCTGTCACTGAAAGAAACTCTGGGGAGAAATATGTAATATTCCGAGCCTTCTGACATACCGCAAAACTTTGCAGACACTTACTTAGCAGGTGCCAGCACATGTGAGCAAAATGTAATGAACGAGGTAAAAGCTCATGGATTCCATTTTATGTCTCCATTATTGATGGATGTAGCAACAATGGATATTTATCTTTTGGATAATGTATCCATGAGAATACGGCTTGAGTTTATTACCGACAAGTTTGTTATCAACACATCCTGTTGTGAAAATTGATACCTGTAAGCTTCATCTTACTACGTTGAAGCTTAGAGTTTCTGCAAGAGAAGCAGTTGTCAGATCTTTGTAACACAGTCCTCTCTGCTATGTGTTTAATAAGACGCTCTACATGACATATGTCGTGTCAAGTCGTCAGACACAGCTTGCTATTGACATGTCGTGGGGTTCAACCATTCCTGAAAAATTATTCCTGTTCATGGTTGACATGAGGGTTTATGCAGGGAACTATACTGCACTTCAGACATAATCATCTGAGCAAACTCTTTTTCACTGTTATTAACACCCGACGCAGTGTTCAGACTTGCACTCTCATTTGCTGAATGCATTAGGTTTAGAAAAGAGTCATTCACTCGATAGAGATGGATTTGTAAATGGCGAAGTGATTGCTGTCATAGATTTGCAACCTGAAAATTGCAGGATTCAATAGCCATCGAAGATTCTGGAAGTCTCGGAATTGGAGTTGGCTATCACAACCGCATGATTCGAATATTGTTTTTTCCTAGTAGGAGATACACAATTTATATCGATAACGATCGCAGAGTGGTCACAGATATCAGAGCATAATGAACTGCTATGAAGTAGATGATATTTGTTCGCATTTTCTCAGGAGAGAATATGTTCTGCGAGGTTATCTTTTTTTTTGCAAATCAATTACCACAAGAAGAAAAGGGGAGTTTATAATGGAGCTCTTCGTGGTTAATATTCTTACGTCTCGCCACATGGCGTCAATAATGGGACATTACATTTTAATTGTTAATGGGAAATCTTGGAATGCATACTTTGATTTTTATGGAGTTCTATCTCACATCTATCTCCGTGGTTGCAGGATTATCGGTCAGTACGCCGAAAAAATAACATAGATATTACAAAGCCTCATAGTTTAAATTGTGGGGATATGTTATTTCTTTGTATAACATTAATTTGCACGGATAGAAACATGGCCAATACAGTGCAG
>NW_023662537.1:2500-16031 GCF_015228065.2 Penaeus monodon | reverse complement strand
ACGTGGTCGTACCCCTTCCCAATTGCTACAAGGGGACGGGGGTGAGACCCCCCCAGGCGAATACCAGAGTCGCAAGAACTCTCGTAGGCCCAGAAGATACAGGAAGGAAGGGAAGTAGTGGTGGCAGAGATAAGGCCCAAGAGTTTTTGATCCCCGGGCTTCGAATACGGGTGTTCAAAGCCGAAGCTACCCTTTTTCGGGGGCCTGGTATCAAACAACGACGATAGCAAGGGCGGTGACACACAAACTAGTGGTCAAGGTCGGGTAAACCACGGGGGCTTGAGGATCGTCGTATTCACCTTATCAATTTAGCTTCAGAAACATAAAGGGTACAAAAAAGTAAAAAGGGGTGTTGATAGAAAAAGAGCTTGCAAACACACCGTGAGCGAGGGCACAACAAAGAGATTAGCGCGGGTTTTAGCAGTATCGGGAAAGTGGGGGAGCGAGCCACCGATTGGGGAAAATGGTCACTATGATCTATGGTTGTGGCTGCGGGTTTTTGAGGGACCCCCTTCCTCCAGCGTTTGCTTGCTTGCTGAGTTTTGCGAATTTTCTGGTCCCCCGGGGCCTTTCATTAGGGCCGGCCGTGTCACTTTTATGGCGTCTCAGTTGGTCTGACCTCGGTGCTTAACGTGGCGGGGGGTTCCCAGCGGGCGCTCCGAAACCGGGGTGTAAGATCTGCAAATCTCTTTACCAGCACGACGGCTGTGTTTTTGGGTTTGTCTTAGGAATTCGTTGCACGCAATTTCCAAGTAGGTTTCAGTGTGGCGTTGGCTCGCCGAAATAAGCAACACCTCCTTCATTTCTATTTTGTTGATCTGCCTCACAGTGGTAACCTAGGCGCTTTGTGCAAAAGACTTCGGTACCTCTGTTGTTTTTTCGAGAATCCCAGGGGTCATAGCCTGTGGCTCTGAGTACCAGCTGGCCGGGGGGGAATGCCGTTTCCTCTTGGAAGCTGCGGGAGGAAGGAGTTGGCCGTCACCGTACACTTCCTCCAAGTAAACTTCGGCTCTGATGTATTATCAGGGGATTTGGGGGCATACCCCCGTTTTCGGCTAATTCACAAGTCATTGCCTTGATCCCTATGGCTGGGAACCCGTTTATGAGTTTTCTTCTACCCTAGAAAAAAAAAGCATCCTTTGGGTGTTATTGGCCGTGGTTTCGGGAGGTAGATGTTGTCAGGGTGAGCGCTGCTGAAGCAGTCGACGGCTCCTTTGGAGTCTGGTGATGACCACGTGTCCTTTTCTCCGGGGACGGGTCTCAGTCTCCCATGATACAACTACCTCTGCCTGTAGCGAGGAGGCTTTGTTTTTACCCTCATGGATATTGGGCATCCCTTGCGAAGCCGGCCCTGCGTTGGGTAAAGGGATGACCGATCCGTCTGTGAAATGTTAGCCCCCGGGAGGGGTGGGGTTGCAATGCCCCTCTGGGTTTCGCCTTTAGGTAGGGGTACAATTTTCATTCTTTTGTTGCCGTCTCTGACCGAAAACTCTATCGAGGTTTGTGCCCACGGGGAGCTCGAAAAGTCAGGGTGGGGGTCCATGCCCTTGGCCGGGATGGTTTTTTGAGCTGTGGCTTGCACCCTGGCTGTTGGGAACCCAGGAGTTTTTTGCAAAAGCCTTTTATCTTGTTCTAGGCGTCTGACTTTTTTTGTGTCTTAGGCGGGTTTTTGGGAGCCGGAGGGCCCTTGAAAAGAATTGGGCTGCCTTAGATCAATTCGGGGGCCAAGGGAGAAGGTTTGTCTAACTAGGAGGTTGAGGACCTTTTCGCCCCCCTTTGGGGACCCGAATGACCCTGGCGGCTTCGTTTTGGGGACTGTCTCCAAGGGTTTTTATATTTTCTCTTAGCCAATAGAGCGAGGGGGGGGCATAGTCTAAAGGGGCCTACACTTACGTAAATGATTTTATACTCTGTTTTGGGCCCCCCTATGCTTTTCCATCTTACTCTCATGAAGACATCTTCCCTTTGTTGGGTCAAAGGACGGACCCCTGGGGGAAGGAGAGGGCCCGGTCTATCTTCCCCCAAAGGTACAGGTATTCCGAACCCACCCAAGTCCATTCCGGATTTTCAGACTTGTGCTTGAATCTCTGTCTCAAACCCATGGCCTTTGGGTTTTGGCTGCGAGATTTTTTATTTCCGTCCTGCAACACTCCTAATACCAAGTCCAGACAACGGGGGTTTGTTTAGGCAGTGTGGTCCAGGGGATATAGAAGATCTCTGCATAGGAATAATTTTGCCCCCAGGGGGGTTTATGTTAGGATACAGGACATTGTGTTTTAAAAAAAGGGCTGGACTGAAAACCCCACCCGTGGCGTTCCTTTTTCTAGTGGCAGTGCTGTGATGGGTGACCTTTGGAAATTTTTTGACTCGGGTTTTTCTTTTCGTAAAGTATCACCATCCAACCCAAAAGGGGCTTACCCTATTCCTTTTTGGTCGGCCTCCGAAGGGAAAGGGATTGCCAATTCAAAAGCCTTCTCCGGGTAAAGGAATACTGCCACAATGCGCCCGTTTTTTATTGTGCTCAAGAGCGGGCATGCTGTGCGCGGGTTCACCCCCTGGTGAACCCATGGAGGTGTTGTGGGGGGCCCCCTTTTCCATTGGAGCCGGTTCAGTACCCCTCTGGCGTTTTGGGCCCAGCAGCTGAGGAGAAATGGGGCGGTACTTCCCCGGCTCCTTGGTTTTTGGGATGGGAACTAGGTACCTCTTCCAGCTCTGGGTAAATGGAATTTTTCCAACCGTTAGATTTTGCAGGATGCAAGTCACCTACCAGTCCCAGGCGGATATGGGGACGAGATCCCTCATCGCCCGGGGCTGAGTTTGGACTGCTTTGTGGATCTCTTTTTCCTCAGAGAAAAGATAACGTCGAGTTAATGGGGGTTCGGCTGCCCTTTCTTGAGGAGCAAGCTGTTGGTGTAGGCGTTCTTGTCTTGCCCTCATTTGGGCTGGCAGACTGCGTGCTCGTTTTCGCGGAAACTCTTGCCCCAGTCTTTTGGCCTTCCCCGGGGGGTCGTGGTGCGTACACTGGGGCTGAGCGGCTGGTGGCTCGCTTGCCCGTTCCCATGCCTGGAGGGTGGTACGGTTTGATCGAAAGACTCACCCCTTTTCCAGCCATTTTTCCCTCCCTCATTGCTGGCAGTTTCCTTTGGCATCCCCCCCGCCTCCCTTAGGAGGGTAGGGCGGGGTTCTTTCCCTTCGGAAAGTTTGGGGCACATTTTTTCCCCGGGGTTTTACCCCCTAATCTCGTCAGAAGTACCAGGCGCCCTTGGACTCCGGGCCCGGGCCGGTTTTTGGGTATGGTCATGAGGCTGCCTCATCAATGGCTTTTTAAAAGTCGGTTTGTAGCATTTCCCACTTTTTGGCTCTGTGTGGGTTCCCATTGCTTCCAGACAGCGGGCCAAGGCGCTCGGAAACGCCCCATTGGCCTTGTCTTTTTCCTCTTGGTTTCGGTCGTGGTATTTCGGCGGGCCACTATCCAGGGGGGTTTGTTATAGTGCCTAATGGTCACTAGTGCGGTCCACGCCGCCAGCCAATCCCTCCCCAGAGTCGCAGTGGCAGGTGGGGCTAGGCCCCCTCCCTCACTGCTTTGGCTCCTGGCTGTTGAGGAAGCGTCTCGGGGAATGTCTCGAGCACGTTGGCTATGTGCGGCCACCCCCCGGTGCCCTGCAGGGAGCCAGGAGGGGGGTGGTGTGCTTGAAGTCTCCCCCTAATCACTCGGTGTGTCTGGGGGAAGCACATACCGGGGCTGGGGCTAAGTATACAGTGTGGCCGCTGTCATTGTACAATTTCAGGGGTCCCCCGGCCAGTTGAATGTCGACGGCAAGAGTTTCAATTTTCTCACAGTGCGGGCATCGGCTTTTGCGGAGCGGGGAATTTGTTGCTTACCGGGGTCTGGGCCCCTTTTTTGCCATCGGAACGTGGCAGCGCGTAGACGTGATCCCCTGAGAAGGAACACTTCCGCTGAAATGTCTCGGAGCATGCGATGTCAATGCCCTTTGATCGCATATTGCGGGAGGAGGGCACTCCTTGAGGAGAAGCCCAGAGTTCCACTGCAGAATACTTAATTGGTGTATGATTTTATAATTGATAGTTACATCAAGACTCGTCACATTCGGGTTGAGGGTTTCGGAGTCTGAAAATCCTTTGTGAGATCCTCATGTTGAGGACTCTCTTTGGGCTTAGGCTATCCGGGACCCACGGGGGGTGGGAGCCTTGGTACCTGATTTTCGTCTTTGCTTTTTCTGGGGCCCCAAGGCGTTTCTGTGTTTGGCTGGTTTGCCTGGGCAGGCTCAGTTTCTTCTGATTCGGCTTGGGGCCTGAAATCACCGGGTTAGGCCCCCTGTGGGGCATAGCCTGGCTGGGGCTCGCCGTGGGGCATAGCCTGCTTGGAGAGGGGAGGGGAGTCTGATGGGTGAGGGGAGAGGATGGGCTGTTTTTGGCCCTTCCCCATTTTCCCTTCCCTTTATGCTTTCACGGTCTTTTTAAGATCGTATGGAACACTGACCCCTTACCCGCCCTTCCTCGGCCGGACAGGGATACGCCACTGCTGGACCCACAGTGATCGGGATGACATGCCCCCCTCGTCGAAGAACATGTCTTTGGGTCTGGGGGGGACCGTTGGTTGTTGGAACCTTTTTTCCCTTTGTTTCCTCTGTACTTTTATTTGGGGGAACTCCTGATTGGGAGATCTCCGGTTTGGCGGGGGGGCAGTTCCTTTCCCTTTAGGAGGGGGGGAAACCCTTTTGTTTTTTTGTTCCTCCCCCAAACGTAGGTGCCGGGGGGCAGGAACAAAGTCGGTCGCTTTTAGCAACCTCTTGCCTTTGAGGGCCGCCTCTTTCCTGACAGGGCCAGGCTCCAGGCGTGATGCCCTTGGCACAATTGGACTTTTGGTGTTGTGTCCTTCTTTTTTTTTAGGCCTTTGTGCCACCTCAAAATTGTTCCCTTTGCTAAGACCCCCACTTTTGGCTTGGGGTCAGTAGCCTGGTGGTGTCCGTACTTCGGGCCCTTTGAAACACCAAAAGGGTTTCGGCACAAAAGTGCGTAGGTTGAAAGGTACCCCCCATTCCCCAGAAAAGGGTGGAGCTTGGGGTACCTTTCATGGTCACCGGGGACTTGCCGGGTTTGGAGTTTTCCCTTCGACAATCGGGAACCCCAGACCTGGGGGTGTGATGTTACCCCTCCACATCGTATGGATGGAACCAATAGCCCATCTTGACTTTTCTCCTGGGGGTTCAGTGGCGAAGGCTCATTTTTCCTCCCATCTTTTAACTCCTTGTCTCCTGCGGGAAAACAAAGGGTGGTTTGATCTTTGGGCACGATGATCATCCCTGATCTGGGCCAACCGGTCGACGCCGGTTTTACGCTGGTTCCCAATCCCTTTTACCATCTGGTAGGTTGTCAAGCCTTCGGTTAAAAACGGGGCCCTAAATTGCGGGAAACGCTTTGGGGTCGGATCGCCATAAAGGTCGGACCCCGGGCCTGGCCCGTTTGGGCCGCCCTTTGGGGCTTTGGGCTTGCCGGGGGAGGACCACTTTTCGGCTGGTTCGGGGCCCCCTGATTCAGTCTGGGGTCGTCTGGGGGGGCTGAGACCTTCCGGTTGGGTGCGGGGCCTGGAGGGGCCAGCACGAGAGTCCATCTGTTGGAAAATCTGGGGGAAAATGTTGTCCCTGATTTATTTGTCTTGTTGCCATTTGGCAGCAGGCATGACAGTGTCATCCTGGTCGGGGTTTTTTTTTGCCACCGGAGGCAGAAAGGGTTTCCGGGTGGCTGCCGGGGTCGGGGGCCCTTGCACGGGCTCAACAAAAGGTCTGTCTGTGGGGGTTTTTGGTTTATTTTTTCCATATATTGGCGTGCTTCATCCACTCACGCCCCCACCCCCACGGGTCCAAAAAGGGGGGAAGCGAGTGCTGGGAACCAAGTTAACAGCAACGGGGGATGATGAATTACGCACCCATTACCCCGATTGCACTGGTACCACGGACGGTTTGGGTCCCAACGGCAGCAGACTGCTTGACCCTAGCCTCCCGAGGGAGACCACCGTTTGACCTGACCGGGCCTGGATCAGGCCGCCTGTTTGCCAGAAAAGGACCAAAAGGCGTTTTTGCTAGCCGCAGGGCGTACTCGTGCACGGCACGCTCAACCTCAGGACTCCCGTCTCCCACTCACAAGGCTCCCCACGCACGGCAAACACGTGGGGGGTGTCAACCTCGGGGAGATCCCAGGGGGATGCCCTTCCACCTACAGGAATCTTTGCTGGGAAACACTTCTGCCCTCCCTCAGGGGGAAAGGACCTTTCTTTTTTCCAGGATTTTCCTCTCCGCTCCCGGGGGACCTTACCCTTTTTCAAAGTGAATCCCTCTTTTCTCTAAAAACCCCCAAGGGGTTGTTTCACCTATTGAAAAAAGAGGGGGGTCCTGCCCTGTTCCTGTCATTCCCTTTCATCCCTCTGAAATCACCCGGCCCACAGACTTTTTCACCACATGGGGGAAAAAAAAAATAACATTTTTCCAGGGGGTTTCCCTAGGGCAGGAGGTTTTTGAGGTGGAACCCTCTTCTCTCTAAACACCAAGTGTTTCACCTAGTGAAGAAGGTGGGTTCTGTACGCCAGAAAGCCCCTTTCGTCCTCGGGAAAACCCAACCACAGATTTTTCCACACAGTGGGGGAGAGGAGCGACTTTTTTAGGCATTTCTTTGGCAGGGGGTTTAACGTGAACCCCTTTTCTCTCTGAAACACCCAAAGTTTCACCTCAGTGAGGTAAGGGGACCGTACCTGTTCCAGTAAGTTCTTATCCCCTGAAATAGTAAAAAACCACAATTTTCACACAGTGGGGGAGAAGACAAATTTTTATCCGGGTACTTCTTCCGGGAACTTGATGTTCGTCTCCCCTGTTTTGGGACAGAACCTGGCGAACCTGAAAGGGGGCTCTACCTGCCTATGCCCTTTCAAAAGAAAAAAAGGGCAGTCATAGTGGTCTGCCAGCCCAAATCCCTAACAAAAGAAGGGCAATCTATGCACACCGTAGGAGGCCCTTCTAAGGCCCCCCCAGACACCCCCTCCGGGGGAGTAAAGGTCTGCCCACGCCCGGCACGCCCCCGAAGAGGGGCCCCAGTCACCAAAAGGGTGCACAGAGTATCCAAAATGCCAAAAATTGCCATAGGAAAGAGAGGCTAGTGGGGCACAAGTAATCAAGCACATGATCGTGGCATAAAAAACAATCCTTCTTCTGATTGGCTGTGTGTGTGTGTTTCGGTACCGCGTCTAGGTCATCCCATATAATTTGGACCGTTCCGCTGAGGAAGGACACCCCAAAAGACGGAGAGCCAATCAGAAGAAGGTAGATGAACGGGCTCCCCCCTCTTCCCTGCGGTGAACGGCCCCTTGATTGGACATTCAGAGAGAGGGGATGATGGGTTTCCCGGAAAAGGGTGGCGGACGGGGCGCAGGGGGGGGCCAGAAATCCCAAAGAGAGTTAGCATGAGATGATCCCCGTCGGGTTTTTTCATGGGATTTTAAAAGGGAATGCACCGCCCCCGGTTTCCCATAAATTCCGGCCTCGGCTCTCCCGCGTTACCGGAGGGACGCGCCCCCCATTGTTTGATGCCAGATGCTATGTGTTTTGATGTAGCTTTGTGTCCTACTACCACCTTTTTTATGCGAATTTTGGGCATTAGGATGACTCACCTTCGGTGAATGGACCCCATCTTCGGCGCGTGCTCGGACGTGGGCAGACTTTACCCCCGCAGGGGGGGGGGTGTCTGGGGGGCTTAGAAAGGCGCCTTACGGTGTGAATAGAGTTGCCATTCTTTTTTTAGGGATTGGTCTGGCAGACCATCTGATACTGCCACCCTTTTGGGGGAAGGGGGGGGCCCCCTAGGAAGGGGGAAAGGAGGAGACCTCAATTGGATAGGAAATACCCTGGAAAAAAAGGCTTTTTCCCAGGGGTTTCTGTTAATTTTAGGGGTAAGAAAAAAAACAACAGGTTTTCCCCCTATTAGAGGGGGAAAATTTTTTGGGGGAAAAGGGGTTCCTTCTCCCCTCCAAAAAAGTGGGAAAAAAAATCGGGGCCTTTCAGGATGGGAAAACTTTTCTGGAAACAAGGACAGGCCCTACCCCCCTTTTCCCCCGGGTTAAAAACCCCTTTTGGTGTTTCGAGAGAAGAGGGTTTCCCCTCAAAAAACCCTTCCCAAGGAATCCGGAAAAAAAATTTCTCTCCCTCACTGGTGAAACAGTCTGGGGGCTGTTTCAGGGGAAAGGAAATCGGAACAGGGGCAACCCCCCTTTTTTCAAAAGAGGTGAAAAAACCTTTGGGGTTTCAGAAAAAAGGGTTCACTTTAAAAACCGGGCCCCCCCGGGGGGGAAGGGAACCCTGGAAAAAAGTAAAAACTTCCCCTCCTCACTGTGGGGGGGAAAATTTCGAATGAGCCTGAGGGGAAAGGGACCCCTTTTTCTCCCCGAGGTACACCTCCCCCTTTTTTTTTCGGGAGGGAAAAGGGGAACGGGAGTCCGGGAAAGGGTTGAGCGTTGCGTGAAACGAGTACCCCTCGGCTAGCAACACGCCCCCTTTGGTCCTTATCGGAAAAGGGACAGCGGCCGGTCCAAAAGGGGGCCCGGTTAGGTCAAACGGGGTTCCCTCGGGAGGCTAGGGGAAGCAGTCATGCTGCCGTTTTACCCCCCACCGTCCGTGGTACCCGTGCAATCGGCTAATGGCTGGTATTTCACTCATCACCCTGTTGCGTTAGCATTGGTTCTAGACTCAGCTTCCCCCTTTTTGGACTCCTGGGGGTGTGGGCGTGAGTGGAGAAGCACTGCCAAGTATATGGAAAAAAATAAAACCAAAATCCCCCCAGACAGCCTTACTGTTGACGACCCGTGCAAGGCCCCGACCCGGCAGCCCCCTGAAGCCTTACGTGCCTCCGGGTGGCAAAGAAAACCCCGAGCACGGATGACCTTTTATGCCCGCTGCCAAATGGGGCAAAACAAATAAAAACAGGGACAAACATGTCTGTCCCTCGATTTCCAAAAAAGAGGGGCTCCGTGCTGGCCCCCCCAGGCCAACCCCCCACCCGGAAAGGGTTCGAGCCCCTCAGGCGACCCCAGACGAATCAGGAGCACCACTGAACCAGCCAAACAGCTGGTGCCTCCACGAGAAGCCCCAAACCGAAAGGGCGGACCGAAAAGGCCGAGGCCGGAGTCCGACTCCCGATGGCGAGTCCGGACCCCCCAAAGGGGTTCCCCCATTCAAGGTCCCCGTTAAAACCCCAAGGGTTCGGCAAAACCTACCGTGGTAAAGGGCATGGAGAGCCAGCTAAATCCGGCTGTCGATCCCGGGTTTTTGCGAGATCAGGGCATTCATCGTGCCCAAAGATCAAACCACCTTGTTTCCTGCAGGGACAAAGGGTTAAAAAATGGGGGGAAAGTGAGCCCCTTTGCCAGAACCCCCGGGGGAAAGAGTCAAAATGGTGCTATGGTTCTCAGTCTATACGATGTGGGGGAAACATCACACCCACAGGTCGGGAGGCTTCCCGATTGTCGAAGGGAAGACTCCAACCAGGCAATCCGGTGACCTGAAAGGTACCCCCAAACTCCCCCTTGACTGGGTAACTGGGGTATACAACCTACGAAAATTTGTGCCGAAAACCCTTTGGTGTTTCAAGGGCCGAAGTACGGACACCACCAGGCTAACTGTACGCCCAAACCAAAATGTGGGTCTGTAGCAAGGACACAAAATGAGTGTGCATCAAGGCAAAAAGAAGAAAAAAAGGACACAACCCAAAAAGTCCAATTGGCCCAAAAGGCATCACGCCTGGAGTGGGGAGGAAAAAAAAGGAAGGGTGGAAGAAAGGGGGGGGGGGGGGGGGGGGGGGGGGAAGTTGGGAAAGGGAGCCTGGGGTTCCCCCAAGAAAGAAAGGGGGCCCAAAGGAAAAGGTTCCAAAGACCACCGGTCCCCCCAGGCCCCCCAAAAAAGTTTTTGGGGGGGACAGCGATCCGACCTCTTTTAAGGAGGAAAACCCCCAGGGCCGAAAGGGGGAAAAAAGTCTTTGGGGATAGATTCCCAAAAGCAAAAAGGGGGAAAGGGAAAGGAGAAGGCCAAACAGCCCCCCCCCACGGGTCCCCCCCACCCCCAAGCCCGGGGTTCCCCCCACAGGCAGGCCCACCAGGGTTGTCAAAGGCAGACCCCCCGGGACGGAAAGCGAATAAGGAAAAAGTGGGCCGACGGACCTCCAAAAAAGCCGGAAAAAAAGAAAGAAAGAAAAGGAAGCCCCAAACCTCTCCCCCCAGTGGATCCTCCCCCCAGCCAAAAAAAGGCCTCAACAGGAGGGCCAAAGGGTTGTCAGCCCGACCCTAACCAAGGGGTGTTCAGTTAAAAAAAAGCAACAGAAGAACTAAAACTGCAGGGCAGGCCCCAAGGGGCCATCCTCCCGAAAGGGGCCAAAAAGAAAAGTCAGAGGGGTACAAGCTTTGCCCCAGGGATCAGTTTGCCTGACCCGAAAAAAGGGCCTAACCCCTGAAAGGAAAAAATTTCCCGGAATGCAGACCCCCAGTAGAAATGGAATTTTCCGTGACTTCAATGGCCGGGGGCCCGAAATTTTTAAGTTCGCGGACACGTGGCTTCCCCAGGAGTGCCCCACCCCAGCAAATAGGGGGGAATTTAATGGGCCCCCAAACCTCGGGGTCCCCAGGGACCTCGGGGGGAAAGCTGTCGGGGTTCCGGATCCCTCTAAAAAGCCGGGCCAAAGCATGGAAAAGGGGGGTGATGGACCCTGGGGGAAGGTTTCCCGGTCCCAGGAAAACCGCATGGGAAAGATTTTAAAACCCTCTGGGTTATGGCCCCCCGGGAAAAACCCGAAATTGGGGCAAGGAAAGGGAGGCCCCCCCCTTTTAGAAAACAAGAACCCCCCAAACCAAAAAGGGAAGTGTCAAACCGACGAATCCCTTAGGGAGCCAATGCCCCAAACCAAAAACCCCTTTTCCGGGTCCCCAAGGGCCCGGCAAAGCGGTTTGGGGGCCCACAGGGAAAAAAGGGCCCAAAAAAAATTTCCGAAGGAAAGCCCCCACAAAACCAGCCCCAAGGAGGGGGAGGGTCCAGGGAAAATGCCGCAAAAGGAGGCGGGTGGTGGAATTTTGGGGTAAATCTTTCGATCACCGTAAAAACCCCTTCCGAGCTATGGCAACGGGTCAAGCGAGCCACCCAGCCGTAAACCCCCGAGATGCACGCACCACGACCCCCCCCAGGAAGAGGCCAACAGACTGGGCGCAAATTCTCTGCGAGGGAAACACAGCCCCCCCACAGCTGCCAGCCGAAATGAGGGCAAAAGAACGCCTACAACCAGACGACTTGCTACATCAGAGAAAGGCAGCCCAACCCGATAATCGATTATCTTTTCTCGAGGGGAACTAAGAGATCACACAAAACCAGGCCCCAAATCGCCCGGGCGAGGGCGGGATCTGTACCCCATCTTCCCCCCCTGGGACTGGAGGTGAGCTTGCATTCCCAATCATCAACAGGTCCTGGGAAAAATTCCATCTACCCCCGAGCTGGAAGAGGGCTACCATAGTTCCCCTCCCAACCAAAGGGCCCGGGGAAGTACTGCCCCCTCCTTCCTCAGCTTTTGGCCAAAATCCGAAGGATGGACTGAACCGGCTCCCAAAGGAAAATGGGAGCCCCCCACGAAAAAAAAAAACCCCCACGGGTTTCCCCGGGGCATAGCAAAGGGACGCTAGCCCCGCTCTTGAGCACAAAAAACACGGGCGACTGTGGCATATTCCTTGACCGGGAGAAGGCTTTTGAATTTGGGAAGCCTCTTGCCATTCAGGAGAGCTGATCCAAAAAAAAATCAGAGGTAAACCTTGGCTTTTAGGGGGCTACTTTACGAATAAACAGCCAGAGTCAAAAATTCCAAGGTCACCTATCACAGCACGCCACAGAAAAGAACGCCACAGGGTGGGGTTCTCAGTCCAGCCCCTTTTTTTCACACTAATGTCCTGTATCCTAACAAAACCTCCCAGTGGGGGCAAGATCATCTCCTACGCAGAGATCTTCTACATCTCCACTGGAGCCACTGCCTAAAAAAAGCCCAGCGTTGCTGGACTTTGGGGGATCCCAGGAGTTTGCAGGACAGGACTAAAGATTCGCAGCAAATCCCAAGGCGGCTTTTAGACAGAGAGTTCAAGCACAAGCTGAAAATCCCGGGAAGACTTGGAGGGGTTAGGAAACCCGTACCTTGGGGGAAGGATAGACCGGACCCTCTCCTTCCCCCAGGAGGTCCAGTACCCCTTGACCGAACAAAGCAAGATGTCTGTCATGAGAGTAATGAGTGGAAGACGCATAGGGCCAGACCAGATACTAAATATTCTCGTAATGCGTCAGGCCCCTTGTAGATATGCCTCCCTCGCTTGATTGGCATCAAGAAAAATATAAAACCCATTGGGACAGTCCCAAACGAAACCGCCGGGTCATTCTGGGTGCCCCAAGGTGGGCGAAGGTCCCAACCTCCTAGTGGAGACAAACCCTTTCCCCTTTGGGCCCCACGAATTGATTTAAGGCGCCCCAATTTTTATCAAAAAGGTCATCCAGGCTCCCCGGGAAAACAAACCAAGACACAAAATAGTCAACGCCTAGAACAAGATAACGACTGTTTTCAAACAACTCCCGGCTTCTCACACAGCCAGGGGTAATCCCATCAGCTCAAAGAAACCTACTGGCCCAAAGGGGATGGACTCCCCACCCCGATTTGTCGAAAACTCCGCCGGGGCACAAAACCCCGAAGAGTTTTCCGGGCATGAGATGGCAAGCAAAAAAAAATGAATATTGTACGCTAGCCTAAAAGGGGAAAAAAACCCCGAGGGTCATTTCAACCATCACCCCCCGGGAGCCTGAAAAATTTCAAGACGGATCGGTGATCCCTTTACCCACACTGCGGCGCCGGGTTTGCAGCAAAGGGGTGCCACAAATCCATGAGGGGAACAGGGGCAACGCCTCCTCGCTCAGGCAGAGGAGTTGCATCAGGGGAGCACTGAGACACGCGTCCCCGGAGAAAAAACAGTGGTCAAAACAAGATCCAAAAGGGGCCTCGACTGTCTCAGCAGCGCTCACCCACTGCAACATCTACTCCCGACAACCACGGCACAATAACCCAAAGGATGCTTTTCAGGGTTAGAAGAATTATCTAAACTGGGTTCCAGCCAATAGGATCAAGGCGACTTTCTGACAGATTAGCCGGGAAAACGGCAGGGGGATGCCCCCAAAACCCATATAAAACAGACCCCCAAATTTACTTAGGGGAAGTGTACGGTGGGGGCAACTCCTTCCTCCGCAGCTTCACAGAGAGGAAACGGACATTCCCCCCCGGCCAGCGGTACCAGATGCCACAGGCTATGAACACGGGCCCTCTGAAATAAACAACGAGGACCGAATCATTTTTGCACAGAAAGGCCTAGTTTTCCACTGTGCTGGCAGATCATACAAAAAAAAAGAACATGAAGAGAGGTTTGCAGCATTGCGGCGAGCCCAGCCACACTTACACTACTTGGGGA
>NW_023662536.1:0-16032 GCF_015228065.2 Penaeus monodon | reverse complement strand
TTATCACCCTTTTTATTTTTTCAATTTTTTTTTTGAAAAGTCTTTTTAAATTTTTAAAATTTTTGAAAAAAATTATACTTTAAAATAACAAAACAAAAACAAAAAATTTTAATAGAAAAAAACAATAATAATAAAAAAATAAAACGATATTTTTAATAAATTTACATCATTTTTTTAATTTAAAAAATCGTAATTACAGTAATTTTTTTACGTTATAAAATTATTTTTGCAATTATACTATATTTAAAAAATGATAATAATGATAAAAAATAACAATAAAAAATATTAATACAAATATTATAATGACTTTTAAAACTTTATTATTATACTTAATTAATTATTTTTTATTTTTGTTATTACAGTTATAAATATTTTTGGCAATAATACTAATAAAAAATAATAAAAAATTTTAAATAAAAAAAAAATTTAATTTAAAAATAATAAAAAATAATAAATAGTAATAATAATAATATAATAATAATAAAATAATAATAATAAAAATTAATAATTAAAAAGTAATAATAATAATGAAAAGGGTTTAATTTTGATAATTTTAAAATCATCAAATGTTATAAAACTTTCCCCTTTATTCTCACTTTTATCCTCTTTATTGTCTTGATTAATACGTTTTGGGGTAATTATTATCATTATTACCCAAAATAATTCCCAAAAATAAACCAGAAAAATCAAAAAAACGTCATTTTGGAGTATACCTCCAAAAGGCTATTTTTCCGCTAGTTTTTGCCCCCTTTTTCGATTTTTGGGGAATTATTTTTTTTTTACCTTTTTTTTATTATAAATGGGGGACAATTCACAACACATATTTTATCCTATAAAAAATTTAAAATATTTCTATCTATGTTTTTATGTACATTTAGGGTTATATTTATACCCTATCAAATTTTATCTGTTTTAATATATACATTTTTTTCCCTATCAAATTTTTCTATCTGTCTCTTTTTCTTTTTTAACCTATATATTTGTTATGTAGGAAATTACCCATCTATCTATGTATAAAGTAAACCCGTTTTATGTGCCTGTTTTTGTTTTTTGTGTTTGCTTTTTTGTCTTTTTTCCATTTTTTTGTGTGTCCTAATACATGAAAGCACACACACACACAACACAAAACACACACACACACACACAAAACACCCTCTCTCCCCTTCTTCTTCTCTCTCTCCTCTCTTCTTCTTATATATATTATATACTTTTAAAATATATATATTTTAAATATATTATATATATAAAAAAATTATATGTATAAACAACATATATATGGTTTCCCAAACACAATATAAAATATATTATATATATAAAATTTTATATAATATATATATTTTATTTTAATTTTAAATTATATATAAAAATTTTTATAAACTCACACCCAAAACCCCAACTTTTATAAAACCAACACCCCAAAAACCCCACCCACACAGACACACACAAAACACACACACACCCACACACACCCCACACACACAATATTATATATATTTTATAAAATATATATATATAAAAATTATAATATAATATATTATATAACATTAAGGTTGGGGTTGTGTATAAATATAAATATATTTTATATTAAATAATATATATTTTAATTATATTATATATATATATATATTTTGTTAATATGTGGTGGGTGTGGTTGTGTGGTTTTTGTCGTGGTGGGATGTGTGGGGTTGTGGTGTTTTTGTTTTGCTGTAGGTGTGTTTGTGTTTGGGTGTGTGTTGGTTGGGGGGAATATATTATAAAAACTACAAACCCCTCTTTTACAAAATTATAAAAAATAATATATCTATTAAAAATATATATACATAAAATATATTACTTTAATATATATATATATATATTTTACCATTTTATATATTTTAAATATATAAAATTATATATTTAAAATATTATATATATTTAAACAAACCCAATATAGGGAAAAACATTTTATACATAAACACACCCACACACACACACACACACAACACCCCACACACCCCACCCCACACACACAAAACCCCTTTTATATATATATAAATATTTTAATATTATATTATATATATAATAATATTTTTATATATATATACACCAAATATAAATTTTATATAAATACATTACCCCCTTATTATACATATATACACATATATATCCATATATTTTACACATATATATATATAAAATATATATAAAATATACATATATATATATATATTATAATAAATATACATATATATACATATGTATACTTTTATATATGTTTTATATATAAATTTATATATGTATATAAAATGTATATATATGTATATAAAATAGTGTAATATATTTTTGTAATTATGACGTAATATGATGAAAAATATTTTATGTATATATATGTACCCTATACATTGTATGTTTTAAAAGGGATTTTTTATAGTATTTTATATATGTTTTATATATGTATGTTATATTATGTACTAGGTTTTTTTTTTGTTTTATGCATGTATATTGTATCCAAATTAGTTTTACATATATTTTGATAATGTATGAATATTGTATGTATATGGTGCATATTGTGTCCCATATATGATGTAATATGAAATTATTATGTAGAAAAGGGTATGAAATTAATGTATGTATATGTATTTTATATATGCATGTATATATGTAGTATAATGTATGTATATAGTATTTTTATATATGGGATGTATATAGTATGTAAAATATCTATTCATATATGTATGTATTTTTGTATGTAATAATTATGAAATATATGTATGTATATGGGTTTTTGATAAGGGTTTTAAATATATGGAATTGTATGTTTTAATATATAATATATTATATAATATATTTTTAAAATAATATAAACACATATAATATAGCCCACACCCCACACAGACCACCACAACACAAAACCACACACACACACAACACACACCACACACACAGATTTATATATATATTTATAAATATTTTATTATAAAATATATATAATATTGATAAAATATTTTATTTTAAAAATTTTTATTTTATACCTTATATATATATATATTAATATATCCCCAACACAATATATATAATCGGGAAACACACACACGCCCCCAAACACACAGACACACACACACACACACACACAAACCCCACACACAACACACACACACCCCAAACACCCCACAAAAACATATATATATTATTTTATATTTATATATTAATATATATTAATAAATTATACATATATATGACCCAACCAAAATAATGTTTTATATGTAAATAAAATATAAAACATATAAATTCAATAATAAACAATAATATACAATAAACAAATAATAATAAAATATATAAATATAATATATGGTATAGTTTAATATAATACATAAACATATTATACCAATTATAAAACATTTTAAAATATAATATCCCAACATATAAATAATACAAAATAACCCAACAAAAAATTTTAACTTTATATATAATATAAAATATATATTTTAAAAAATATATATATAATATATACAAAATATATACAATAAAAAATATACATATTACATACATAAAAATTTATACATATTATACATACAATAAATATAAATATACATACCACATCAAATTTACAAAATTAATATACATATATATCCCAATATAATATATATATAATATATAATAATATATATTTTAAAAAATAATATTTATATTATTATATATTTTGTGTGTGTGTGTGTTTGGTGGTGTGTTTTGTGTGGGGTTATACATATATGTTTAAAATATGTATATATGTATTTATAAAAAATTATAAGTTAAAATTTTAATATATATATGTATATATTTTATATATGTATATATATATGTATATAGGGTATTATATTATACAAAAAGTTTTAATAATATATTATATATATATATATAAAATATGTGTGTGGGTGTGTTTTTGTGTTTTGTTGGGGTTGTGTGGGGTGTGTGTGTGTGGGGGTGTGTGCGTGTGAGGGTTTTGTTTTGTGTGTGTGTTTTGGGTTTTTCCTTTCTCTGTGTATATGTGTGTGTGGTGTGTGTGTGGGGGGTTTAGTCCCGTGTGTGTGTGTATGTGGGGGGTTTTATTTTTATAAATATAAAATATAAAAATGTATATATTATGTAATGTAAAAAATAAATATAGAAATGTGTATATAATTTTTTTATATGCCTTTTATGAGTTCGTGAGTATGTTTTTGGGGGGTATCTTTTTAAAAAATGTATATTGGGGGCAACCCAAAACCAAACTCCCCCAAAACCAAACCCCAAAACCCGCATTAATCTAACCAACCCCCCATCCCAAAAACCTAACCTAAACCAAACCTAACGGAAACCTAACCAAACCCCTTAAATTTAAAACGTAACCTAAACCGAACCCAAACCCCAACCCCAATCCTAACCCAAACCTAGCAAAAAACCAAACCCAAAACCCAAAACCCCAAACCAAAACCCCCAAAACCTAACTTTACCTAAAAAAAAAAACCCAACCCACCTTTTTCCAAAACCCAAAACCCCTTAACCAAAACTTTAACCAAACCCTTTAAAACCTAACCTTAAAACCCCAAAAATTTAAACCAAACCCCACAAACCTAACCCAAAACCAAACCCAAAAAACCTTTAACCCCAAAATCTAACCAAAACCAAACGAAAAACCAAACCCTAAACCTAACCAAACCCTAACCAAAACCCCAACCTAAACCTAACCAAAAACCCTAACCAAATCTTAACCTAAACCAAACCCCAAAACCCCCAACCCCAAATCTATCAAAAACCAAACCCCAAAACCAAACCCAAAAACCCCTACCCCAAACCCTAACCCCCCCCAAACCCCAAAACCTAACCCAAATAAACCCCTTTAAACCCTAACCCTAACTTAAACCCCAACCCCAAACCCCAACCCAAAAATTAGGGCCACCCAACGAAAAACCCAAACGCTAACCTAACCCCTAACCTAACCTAAGCCAAAACCTAAAACCCCCCCAAACCCAAAACCTAAACCTAACCCAAAACCCAAAACCAAAAAAACCACTCAAAACCAAACCCTTAAACCCTAACCTTAACCAAAACCCAAACCCTTAACCTAATTTTAAAATTAAATTTCTTATCCTAACCCTTAACCAAAACCTGAACCTAACCCCAAAACCAAAAACCAAAAACCTAACCAAACCCCTAACCAAAAACCAAACCCCAAAACCCAAAAACCCAAAACCTAACCCAAAAACCAAAAAAATTTTTTTAAACCTAACCCAAACCAAACCCAAAACCCCAACCCAAAAAACCAAACCCAAAAAAACCAAACCCCAAAATCAAACCCCAAACCTAACCCAAACCTAACTTAAACCAAATCCTAAACCAAAACCCAAAAACCAAACCCAAACCTAACAAATTTTTCCTATACCAAAATTTAAAACCCTAATTTTAAACCAAACCAACCATAACCAAAACCCCTAACCTAAACCAAACCTAAACCAAAAACCTTTAAACCTACCAAAACCCTAACCAAAAACCAAAACCAAAACCCAAACCCAAAACCAAACCCCAAACCCAACCAAAACCCTAACCTAAACTTTATCCAAAAAATTATCCAAAAACCTAACCTAAACATACCCTTTAAACCTAACCTAAACCCAACAAAAACCTAACCTAAGCCTAACCCAAACCCAACCTAAAATATTTTTAAAAACCAAACCAAAACCTAACCAAAACCTAAACCAAAAACCTAACCAAAAAACCTATCCTAAACAACCAAAACCAAACCCAAAAACCCAAAAAACATATCCAAACATACCAAAAAACCTACCAAAACCCTTTTCCCTAAACGAACCCTTTAAACCAAAACCCAAAAACTTAAACCAAAAATTTAAAAGGTATCCTTGCTTTTTGCAAAATGAAAACGAAACCAATTTTAATATATATATAATATATATATATATATATTATATATATATATCATATTTATATATGGGGTGTAGCGGTGGGGGGTGTGGGCTGTGGGTTTTGGGTGTGTTTTTGTGTGGTTTCCACATATATGTATATACAGGCAAATATATATAATTTAACATTTATAGATCTTAAAACAAACAAATTTTTGTTGTGTTGCCTTTGTGTTGTGTAACTTTACTTTAATTCATCTATATATACATTAATACAAATAAATATATATTTTAATTATTTTTATAATAAAATATATTATTTACCCCAAATTTTTATATAATATATCCAAATATTACCAATTATATAATTATATATTATTTTTTTAAATTTATATATAAAATTACATAAAAGCATATGTATTATATTTTATATATATAAAATTTTTTAAAAATTTAAAATATATATATTTTAAAATTATATAATACTTATCTCTCCAAAATTTTGTTTTGTGGTATATGTATAAAATATGTTTTTTTTTTTTTAATTATATATATAAAATAAAATTATATAATATAATGTATAAAATATAAATATTTTATATATATAAAAGGGAATATAATAAAAATATATATATATATATGTGTGGGGTATATATTTTCATATATACATATATATATAACATATAAATATAATTATATTTTATATATATAATTATTATATATATATTTTATATTATATAATATATTTTTAATAAAATTAAAATATATAATATAATTTTCGTATAAATGTATTTTAGAAAACAAAATATTAAAAATATATATATAAAATATATAATATATTCATGTATATATATTTTAAAATAAATATATATAAACCCCTAATTAACTATTATATATATATATATGCTATATATATATGAATATATACTTTATATATACACACACAAAAATTTTATATAATTTTTAAAATATAAAACTTTAAATATTATATACTTTATACACACAAATTTTTTAAAAGAGAGAGATTAGTATATTTTAAATAATTAATATAAATATATATATATTTTATATATTATATGAAGGCTATAATATTATTTAATATATATTTTAATATATAATATAATATACTAAAAATATCCAAAAGCAAAATTGAAAATAGGTATATTAAAATTATATAAAATTATATAGGGATATATATATAATTTTGTATGAAATATATTACAAAAATATATTTTTTATATATTTTAATATTTTAATATATATATATATATATATATATATATAAATTTTTTTTTTTTTTTTTTTTTTTTTTTTTTTTTTGTATGTAAAAAAAATATATAGGGTAAAATATATATATTATAATATATATAAGTATATATATACTTTTAATATATAATTACATATTATCTTTTCTTATTTTATCCAAATTACACATCTATCTATTTTATTCTATCTATCATAAAAATATAAAATTTTATTTTATTTTTTAATTCCGTTTGTGACCATATACGAAAATTATATATGTCTATAAAACATACAATAAAATATTTAATATAAAATTAAAAATACAACTATAATAAAATTAAAAAAGAATAATATTATAATATATAATTATACTATAAATTAATTAAAATATAATATGCTTTACACAACAAACCCCAATTTTAAAACACACCACACCACACACAAAAAAAAAAAAAATTTTATATATATACATAAATATATATACAGATTTTTTCTCGTCCTTTTTTAAATAAGGGAGGGGCCAAGGGCCCCTTTGTCCGGGGCGGGAGGCAGGGGGGTTTCCTTGAACCCCGGGGGGCCCTTGGGCCGATATCCGGTTTTCCCCCTGAAAAGCGGGGGCGGGAAAAAGGGGGGGGTTTCCCCCCTGTTTGTGAAGAAAAGTTTTGGGGGGTTAAAAAACCCTTTGGGGTTGGCCCCGGTAAATAAGCGTTTTCTTGTGCCAGGGGTTTCCCCCACTTGGCTTTTCCTTTGGGTTTTCGGGGAGGGGGTTTTGGGCCCTCCTATTTAAAATTAAGGAAAACCCTTTTGTTTAAAACCGGGGCCCCCCCACTTGTTTTACCTCCTGTTTTTGGGGGAGGGGGGCGGGCCCGGAAACTGGTTCGGGCAGGGGAATTTTTTATATAAACGCCGTTTAAACAGGGCCAAAGGGTTGGGGCGGGCCAGAGGGGGGGCAAAAAATTGAGGCAGGGAGGGGGAGGTTTTTGAAGGAGCCGGGCCGTTTATTCCATGTGGCCGGATGGGGGGGTGGCCAAAGGGCGGGAAGAACAGGACAGGGGGGAACGACCCAGGGACCACTTGCCCCATGCGGCCCGGAAGGCGGGAGGGAAATTTCCCAAAAAGGAAGGAAGAGAAAGGTACACGGAAGGGAAAGGGCGGGCAGACACCACTGCGGGGCCCGGCAAAAGGGGAACGGGTTTGGGGAACTTGTTGAAGGGTACAAAAATCTGAAGGTGGGAGGTCAGGCCCGAAAAGGGTTGAAAGGCGGAAAGGGGCTAGGGAGGGGGGAACCCTTTGAAGGGGAGGCGGGCCCGAGGGGGTTTGGGCAAAGGGCCCGGGTCGGGGGTTTAGGGTTGCCGGACCCCCCCCCCCCCCCCCCCCCCCCCCCCCAATTCTTTTATCCCCCCCCAATTCCGGCGGGAAAAACCCCCGGGCCTCGCAGCGTCGTGTGGGAGCCAGTGGTCGCGGGCAGAAGGCTGGGGACCCAATCGGAACCGCTCCCCTTTGGGGGTATTGGTGGCGGCAAACTCGGCCCCGGGTTTCCCCCCCGCCCCTTTGGGTTTCCCCCCCCCTTTCCCCCCCCAAAGGTGTTTTAGTTTCAGGGGCACGCGTTTTTTCCCCCCGGGCACCCCCCCGGCCTCCAGACATTGGTGGGGCTTTAAACCAGCTGATTTACGAGGGGGAAGGGGGCCTTTGGGGGGCCCTATGCCCGCCCAATTTGGGGATGCGGGGCATCCCCCAGGGTGGACCCAGGAAGAAAAGGGGCCCTGCGCGGGTTAACAGCGCAAAGGGGGCCCCCGCGGTGGAATTTGTTGGGGCATCTGCCGCCCCCCAACATGCCTCCCACCAGCGTGCCCCCAAGGGGCTTTGAAAACGCCGTTTCGGGCACCCCCCACCGGGCCCCGAGGTATATGGGGCCCCGTTTGAAGAAGGGGAAATCGTGAGCTGGCGGGGACACTCCCCCAAAGCTGGCGAAGGATGGGGAAAGGGGCCCTTGTAAGGGGGTTTCGTCCCCTGCGGCGCGGAAGAGATATCGGGGTCCTGCCCGTAAATTTTTTTGTTGACGTTTACGGGACCAGCAGTTTGGCCAAATCTAGGGTCAAGCAGGCAAACCCCCTGGGGACCTGCAGGTGGCGCTGGCGGGGGCCCTTTGGGATTTCGGGGCCTTTCCTAAAGGGCAACGAGGGGGCCTGGGGGCCCCCCTCCCCTCAGCCCCGCCGTGACCCCCGGGGGCCCGGAAGGTTTAAAGTGGAGAAAATTTAGCTTGGGGAAAGGGGTGACCCCGAGAACTTTCCAAGGCTTGTTTGGGGCTGGGGAGAGGTTTTAGGGCACGGGACGTAGTGGGTTGTGGAGGAAGCGGAGAAAAAACGTCCTCTAAAGGGGGGAGGTTTCCTGTTTGCCCCCAAAGCAGTGCCCCAAGGACTGTGGCAGGTATGGCCCCATTTTCAAAATTTGGAATGTCCAAAGGGGCTAAGGAAGGGGTTTACAGGGGGAAAAAAACTGGAAAGGCGGGGAGAAGGGGGCCAAAAAACCCGGGCCCCCTCGGTTCCCGGGCCCCGACTTGGGTAAGCTCCCGTCGAACCAGCACGATGAGGTGGGGGTAAATAGTTTGGGAAGCCATGCCCCCCGGGACCGTGGACACGGGGGGTGAAAAGGGACCCTAGTGGGGCCCTGATATTTTGGCCCCACTATGCGATTTCCCAGACGCACCACAGACACTGGTGGTGTCACGGGGCATTGTGTGCACCCTCAAGGGGCCAGTGGAGGCCCTTTTGTATTGGCGTGGGGAGCACGGTTTCAGGGTGCCGGGTATGTGGCCCGATTTTTGGGCGAGCACTGTTTGTGGGCCTTGACACCTGAGAAAAGTAAGGCGTGGTCGACCCTTTGGGCGAAGCTGGTAGGGTGCACGGTGAAGAGGTGCCCTTGCTTTAGAGGTTGGCTGTGCAGAGGTAGTTTCAGTGAGCGACTGCACCCTTTCCCCCCGGGCAGGGGGTTGAATCCGGGGTCGGGCTGTCAAGAGTGATGCGTGGGGGTAGAGGGCCCTTGGGGGAGCCCAACCAAAACTTTCAGCTGGCGAGGCGTAGCGGGTTTGGGGGAGCCTTGTTGGGGCCATGGGAGGGGTTTGGGTTTCCGTTTTGGGAGCTTTAAATTCTCCAATAAGGGCCCGAAGGTTTCCCGCTGGTGCAAAGCTGGGGACTTGTGAGGGAAATGGAGGGGTCCAGAAAAGTTGGGCGGGGAGCGAAGAGTTGGTTGGTTTTGGGGGCCCTTGCCCGACTTTCCCCGAGGGCTTGGCGCACCGGGCTGGCTGTTTCCATGGGCCCCGGAAGCTACTTTGGGGCCAAAGGTGAAAAAGAAAAATTTAAGTTAGCCCCAGTAGCCCCCCCCATGAGGACGTGGCAGGGCGCTGACCGAGATGAAGACGGGGCCCCTTTTCCCCCGGGGGGCGATTTCCAAAAGATGGGCAATGGTGACCATGGGGCCAGGTCTTGGGGGGCAGGAGATTCCCCTCGGGGGCCACTGCCAATCTACCGCCGCCCACACCTCCCCCAAAAAGAGGGGCCCCAGCGGGGACGAAGAAAAAAGGGGTGGATAAAAAATTTTTTTTTTGAGAAAAAATTTTTTTTTAAATTTTATTAGTTTTTTCAGGTTTTGATATGTCAGAGGGAGACGGGTTTGTCTGTTGATAGGGGGGGTAGTGCCCAAAGCCCGGGGTCTTTTTCTCTGTGCGAGGGAGTGTTTACCCCGAAGGGGGCCGGGCAAGGTGTCGCGGTGGCTGTGAGCGGGGGGGCGGGGGGAACAAGCGGAGAGGGCGGAGGGGGGCGCTGCTCCCGGAAGACCTCGGGTGTTGCCCTTGTGCCTGATTATAACTTTGTGTTGCCCCGTTAAAGCTGTATTGTTTCTGGTTTTGGAAAAGGGTGGTTTCCCCCGGGATTGTGCCTATAGAAAAGGGGACGGGTAAAAAACTTTTGGGAAATAAAAGGAAAAGACTTCATTTTTTGGGTTTTCTTCGTGCCCCGCCCGCCACTTTGGGGTTTCCTCTCCTTTGGTGTTTGGGACGCTGTTGGGGTTCGGTGCCTCTTGGGGCTTTTTCAGTGTTTTACGACCCTGTATATAAAAAACGCCGGGCTGCCTAGGGTGCCTTGTTGTTGGTGGGGGAGAGACGAGGCGGCCCGTAAACAAAATAAAAATATATATATATATATACATAATATATATATATATTATAAAATATATATATAAAAATATTTAAAAAATATATACAATTTTAAACAGAAAAACGGTCCATACATATGTTAAAAAATATATTTCATATATATATATTTACATACTAAAAAATATATTTTAAATTTAAAATTTTTATTTTATATTATTATAATTTTATTTATATATATATATACATATAAATATATAAAAATATATTTTATTTTATATATATTTTTTTATATATTATATATTATATAATATTTTTTATAAAATTTATATTAATAAAATTTTAAAATGCATAAAATATATAATGTATAGATAGATTGGGTTTTTTATAGATAGATTTTATTGATAGATATAGGTAAGTAGTTAGATAGATAAAATAGATAGATAGATGGGTATGGGTATAAAATATAGATATAAATTTCCCCCCATTTATATTTATTTTTCATCTATTTCCCCATCTATTTTTTTTTTTTCTATACAAACATATGTTTTGTTTGAAAATGTGTATATATATATTTAACGCGCACCCCCACACCACACACACATAATATATATTATTTATATATATATATATTATTTATATATTATATATAATTTATTTTTTATATAAATGTATATTCTATAGATAAATTATTTAATACACACAAACACGCACAGGGAAAAACACCAAAAACACCACACATTTCACCCCCCACACACCCACAACAAAAAACACAAACACACATATATACATATATATATATATATATATATAAATATATATATATTATTTTATTTTATATATATTACTATATATATATATAAATGTATATATAAGATAGTAGATATACATATATACCCAATTATTGAAAAATTTTATATAATTTTTATTTTATTTTGTATGTATAAATATAAAATATATATATATATAATATATATATATACATATATAAAATATATATATATATAATAAAATTTTATATATATATATATATATATATATGTGTGTGTGTGTGTGGGGGTGGTGTGTGTGGTGTGTGTGGTGTGTGTGGGGTTTGTTTGTGTGTGTGTTTTGTTTGTGGTGTTTTTCTGGGGGGGTATGTGGGTTTTTTATTTTTATATATATATATATATATAATATTTTATATATATTACAATTTATACTATAATAAATATATATAATATATATATAATATATATACATTTAAATTTTTATTTCATCATAAATAATCAACCCCCAACAACACACAGAAACACACACACACACACACACAAAACACAAACACACACACACACACAAAAAACACACACACACACACACACACACACACACACCCCACACACACACAACCCACAAACCCCCCCCACCCCCCAAAACACACCCCCCCCAAACACATACCACACAGAAACAACCCCACACAGAGACCCCACACACAACACCCACGCACACACCACACACCACACACCACCACACACACACCCAACACACAATATATATTATATTATTTTATATATTTTATAATATATAATTTTAATGTGTGTGGGGTTTGGGGTTTTTGTGTGTGTTGTGTGTGTGTGTGTGTGTGTGGTGTGTGTGTGTGTGTTTTGTGTGTGGGGTTTTTTTTTTGGGGGTTGGTTGTTTTTTTTTGGTTTGGTTTTATTTTTTTTTAAAAAAAAAAAAAAAATTTATATATTATTTTAATAATAAAAAAAAAAAAAAAAAAATAATTTTTTTTAAAAATAAATAAATTAAAAATTATAAAAAAAAAAAAAAAAAAAAAAAAATTTAAAATATTTATTAAAATAATATATAATAATATATTTATATATAAAATATTATTATTATTATTATTAATTATATTTATTTTAAAATTCTTCAATTATTATTATTATTTTATATATTAATGTATATAATAATATTATAAAATTATTATATATATAAATATATATATATATATATATATATATTTATATTAAATATACATATTATTAAATATATTGAATAATGTAAAAAAAGTATATATATTATCATATAATATATTATTCTATCATCTATTTTCAATTTAAAAAATATTTGTTTTAATTTTATTAATTATAATATATATATATATATATATATATTAATTATAATATATTATTTTGTTGTTTTTATATATATTTGGTAGGTATTTTAGGTTAAAAGTTTGGTTAAGTTATTTGGTTATTGGTAAACATATACTCTTAAACGCACAGACACACATAAAAAATACAAAAATTAAAATAAATTTATCATATAATTTTAAATTTTATATTTTTTTATTTGTATATGTGTGCCCTTGTGGGGCGTTTAAGAGTATATGTTTTAACCAAAACCTAACCAAACTCAACCTAACCAACCAACGTACTTAACCTAAACATACCATAAGCTTAACCATATATATATATATAAATTTTAACATAAATTTAAATTTTATGTATATAATATATATATAATAAAATATATATATATATTATTATTAATATCAAAATAAGAGAATTCAACACAAATATTTAATAAGTTGGAGTAGATAGATGGGGAGATAAAATATTTTAGATAGATTGTATCTCTTTTTTACATATATATGCCAATAACACAATATATATGTATATATGTATAATAGAAATAATATATATATAATATATATATATATAATATAATATTTAAAAAAAATGTATGTATATAATATAAAATAAAAAATTACATAAATATAAAATATATATATATAAAAATAATAAGAAGATAGGAAAGATAGATAGATAGATAGATAGATAGATAGATATACATAATAAGGTTATGATTATATATCTATCTATATATCTATTATCTATATATTAATTTTAAAATCATGTTCCCATATATATATATATATATAATATTATATATTTTAATATTATATTTTAAATACATAAAATACAATACATACAACAAAACCAACACACACCACAACAACACACAACACACAAAACACACACACACCACCACACCAACAACACACACCACCCCACACAAACACACACACACCAAATATAAAATATATTTATATATATATATATTTTAATTTATATGTGTGGTGTGTGTGTGTGTGTGTTGTGTGTGTGGGGTTGTGTGTGTGGTGGGTGGTGTGTGTGTGTTTGTGTGTGTGTGTGTCTGTGTGGTGGTGTTTGTGTGGTGTTGTGTTGTGTTTTGTGTTTTTTTGGTGTGATTATTTTGTATGTATAATAAATATTGTATATATATATATATATAGTTATTTTTTATCTATATATATATTTATGTATTTTAATATTATTATAATAATTAATAATAAAATATATATATAAAAATCACATAACACCAGAACAACACACAAAAACACAACCACACAAAACAAACACACAACAAACACAAACCACACACAACACACACACACACACACACACAACAAAAAAAAAATATATATATAATAAGTATATATATATATATAGGTATATTTTATATATACTATATATAATATATATGGTTTGTTGTGTAGTGTTGTTGTATAGTTAGATATATATAAAATATAATATATATTATAGTATATATTTTATATATTATATTATATATATTATATATTTGTATATATTATATATATATATATATATATTCCAATTAGTATTATATATATATATATATAAATATATTATTTATATAAATAATATATATGTATATGTAAAAAGAATATATAAATAAATATAAATATATATATAGTGTGTGTTGGGTTGTGATTGTTTAGTCATTTTTGGATTAATAAAAGTAGATATATAATAATAAATTAATATATATTATTAATATATATATATATTATATATATATATTATATATACTATATATATATATTAATACAATTAAAAAATTATAAAAAAAAAAAAAAAAAAAAAAAAAATAAAAAAAAAAAAAAAAAAAAAATATATATAAATATAAATAAAATAAAATTTATATTTTATAAATATATATAATTATATAAAATTTATATATATAATATATAGAAATTATAAAATATATATATATATATATAATATTTATATATATATAATAACATATATATATATTTTTAATTATATATATATATAATTTTATATATATATATATACTAATATATATATATATTATATTATAATCTCTCTCTAGTAAGATTTGTTTTGTATATGTTATATATATATATGTATGAAAATAATATATAATATTTATATATATACATGAATTTTTATATAATATATATATAATATATATATATATATATAGTATATATAATTTTATACAAAATATATTATATATATATATAAAATTTATATAAATATATATAATTTTATATATAATATATATATATATATATATATATATATAATATATATATATATATATATATTAATTTTATATATATATACAAATATTATATATACATATACACACAAATCAACTATATGAGAGAGTTTAAGTATGTAATTTTTTAATATATAATTATTATAATATATATATTTATATATATAATATATAAATTTTTATGCATATATGTTTATATGTAATATAAATAAAAAAAAAAAAAAAAAAAAAAAAAAATTTTTTTTAAATATATATTAATAAATATATATATAATATAATATAATATATATAAAATATATATTATGTTGTATATATATTGAATGATTATTTAACACAACAAGGAAAAAAATACAAAAATATGTTTTTAACAAAAACTTTGGGAAATAT
>NW_023662535.1:0-16033 GCF_015228065.2 Penaeus monodon | reverse complement strand
CAGATATAATAATTTTTTGAAATTATAATAATATTAAGATAATATTAATAATAATAATAATAATATTAATATAAATAAATAAATAATAATAATAAAATATATATTATTTATAATTTTAATATATTCAAATGTTACAAATTCTCTTTATTCTCCTTTTATCATATTATTGTTATGATTAACAATTCGGGAAATTATTATCATTATTACCCAAATAATTGCCGAAATCACAAAGAATGAAAAAACGTCATTTTGGAGTATACTCTCAAAGCAAATATTTCGCTAGATTTTGCGTTTTTCGACTTTTGGGAATGTTTTTCTATACCTTTTTTTATATTATATATGAACAATTCTTTATTATCATCATCATTATCATGTTATCATCATTCTTATCGTTTATCATCATCATTATCATCATTATCATCATTATCATCATCATTTCATCATTATTCCCAATTATTATCTCTTTTATTTGCAATTGTTTTCTTTAAATTTTTTGCATTAATTGGAGTTATAGTATATATTTTTGCAATAATACTAAATCCACAAAAATAACAAATAGTAATAAAAATAATATAACAATTACGATTTTATAATAATTATTTATATCATTATCTTAATTAGTATCGTTATTACTGAATTATTACTGTTATAATATTATTTTTGCAATTTATACCACCATGTACAAATAATAATAATGATAATAATAACAATTATAATTTCTAATAACAATATTATAACCACTACATTATTATTATTATACTTATACTTATTATTATTATTGTTATTATTACAGATATAATAGATTTTTTTGGCAATATACTAATATATTAGTAATAATAATAATAAATAATAATAATAATAATAATAATAATAATAATAATAATAATAATAACAATAATAATAATAATAAATTTAATTATATTCAAATGTTATCAAAATTCTCTTTATTCTCACTTTTATCATCATTATTGTTATGATTAATACAATTCTGGTAATTATTATCATTATTACCCTAATAATTGCCGAAATCACCAAAGAAATCGAAAAAACGTCATTTTGGAGTATACTCTCAAAAGGCTATATTTCGCTAGATTTTGCCGCTTTTTCGACTTTTGGGAATGTTTTTCTTATACCTTTTTTATATTATATATGGACACAATTCCTGTTATTATCATCATCGTTATCATGATTATCATCATTATTATCGTTATCATCATCATTATCATCATTATCATCATTATCATCATCATTATCATCATATTCAATTATTATCATCATTATTGCAATTGTTTATCATTATATTGCAATTATTGGAGTTATAGTATATATTTTTTGCAATAATACTAATAACCACAAAATAATAATAGTAATAACAATAATAATCAATAATAACGATTTTTATAATTTATTTTATCTTATCTATAATTATATGTTATTACTGTATAATTATTTTACATTTTAATAATTAATTTTGCAATTATATACATAACAATAATAATAATATAATATTACAATAATATACTATAAATATTATACCATACATTTTATTATTATTATCTTATAATATATTTTTATTTATTATTACAGATATATAAATTTTTTGCAATATAAATAATAAAATAATATTAATAATAATAATATAATATAATAATAATAATAATAATAATTTAATAATATAATTTAATAATATATTATATATTTTATAATATTCTAAATGTTATAAAATTCTGTTTTATTCTCACTTTTATCATCATTATTGTTATGATTACAAAATTCTGGAATTATTTATCATATTAACCCTAATAATTGCCGAAATCCCAAAAGATAAATCGTATTTTGGGAGTATTTCTAAAGGCTTATTTTCCTAGATTATTGCCCTTTTTCGACTTTTGGATGTGTTTCTTATACCTTTTTTTATATTATATATGGACCACAATTTCCTGTTATTATCATCAAATCATTATCATGGATTACATCATTATTAAATAGTTTTTATCATCAATCCATTATCATCATTATCAATCATTATCATCATCCATTATCATCATTATGCAAATTATTATAATCATTATTGCAATTGTTATCATTTTTATTGCAAATTATTGGAGTTATAGTATATATTTTTTGGCAATAATACTAACTAACCCATAACAATAATAATAGTAATAACAAATAATAATTAACATAATAACGATTTTTTAATAATAATTAATTTTATATCATTATCTAAATTAGTACCGTTATACCTGTAATTAATTTACCTGTTATAAATAATATTTTTGCAATTATACTACCAGTACAATAATAATAATGATAATAATAAACATCAGTAATACTAATAACCAAATATTATAACCACTAGCATTATATTATTATACTTTAATACTTATTATTATTATTGTTATTATTACAGATTATAGATTTTTTGGCAATGATCTAATAATTTAAGATAATAGTAATTCCATAATAATAATAATAATAATAATTAATTATAATAATAATAATCATAATAATTTTATAATATCAAAAATGTTATCAAATTCTCTTTTATTCTCACTTTTATCATCATTATGTTATGATTAATACACTTCTGGTAATATATTATCATTATTACCCTAATAATTGCCGACATCACCAAAGAAATGGAAAAAACGTCTTTTGGGAGTATCCTCCTCAAAAGCCTATCTGTTTCGCTAAGATTGTTTTGCAGCTTTTTACGGGACTTTTGGATGTTTTTCTTATACCTTTTTTATATTTAATAATAGGACACAATTTCCTGTTTTATTATCACATCATTATCATGATTATCATCATTAAGTATCGTTTTATCATCATCATTCATCATCATTATCTCATATCATCATCCATTACATCATTATTGCATTAATTATCATCATTTATTGCATTGTTATCATTATTATTGCACTATTGGGAGTTTTTTATAGTATATATTTTTGCAATAATACTAATACCCCAACAATAATAATAGTTATAACAATAATAATACAATAATACCGGTTTTTAATAAATAATTTATATCATTATCCTAATTAGTTATCGTTATTACTGGTAATTATTACTGTTTTATAATAATATTTTTTTGCCATTATACTAACCCATTACAAAATAATATAATGATAATAGTAAACAATAATAATACTAATAACAATTTAATAACCACTACATTACTTATTAATTCTACTTTATACTTATTATTTTATTGTTATTATTACAGATATAATAGATTTTTTTTGGCAATGATACTAATAATTAAGAATAATTAGTAATTAATAATTATAATATAATAATAATACATAATAATAATAATAATAATACTAATATATATAATGATAATAATAATAATAATTTTATATATTCAAATATTAATCAAAATTCTCTTATTCTCACTTTTTTATCATGATTTAATTGTTCTATGATTAATCCCATTTCTGTAATTATTATCATTTATTACCCTAAAATTGCCGAAATCAACCAAAGAAAATATGGAAAAAGCGGTCATTTTGGATATAACTCTCAAAAGGCTTATTTTCGCTAGATTTTGCCGCTTTTTTCGACTTTTTGGGAATGTTTTTCTATACCTTTTATATTATATATGGACACAATCCCCCCTGTTATTATCATTCATCATTATTATGATTTAGCATCATTCTTATCGTTATCATAAATCATTAATCATCATTTATCCATCATTTATTCCATCCATCATTAATCCTCAATTTATTGCAATTATTTATCATCATTATTTGCATTTGTTATCAATTATTATTGCAATTATTGGAGTTTATAAGTAGATATTTTTTGCCAATAATAACTATAACCACACAATTAATTAGTAACTAACAATAATAATAACAACATAAGATTTTATAATCATAGTTTTCTATCATTTATCTTAATTAGGATCGTTTATTACTGGTAATTATTACTGTTATAATAATTATGTTTGCAATTATACTAACAGTTTACAAATGAATAAATAATGATAATAATGACAATACTAATTAAACTAATAACAATAGTATAACCACGAGCAATTATTTAGTATTAACTATTACTTTATTATTTTATTGTTATTATTACAGATATAAATGATATCGAGATGTTTTTTTGGCAATGATTACTAATATTAGATAATAGTAATAAATTACTAATATAATAATAATAATAATATAAATTACTAATATCTAATAATAATAATCATAATAATAATAATTTTAATAATATTCAACATGTTATCAAAATTCCTCTTTATTCTCACTTTTTTATCCATCATTATTGTTATGTTATACAATTCTGGTAATTATTATCATTATTACCCCTAAACTAATTTGCCGAAATCACCAAGAAGAGGGAAAAAACGTCATTTTCGGAGTATACTCTCAAAAGGCCTATATTTTCGCCTAGATTTTGCCCTGCTTTTCGACCTTTTTGGGATGTTTTTTCTATAACCTTTTTTTTTATAATTATCTATGGACACAATTTCCCTTTTATTTTATCCTCATCAGTATCATGATTATCATCATTATTATCGTTTATCATCATCTTATCATCATTATCAATCATGATCCATCTATCATTTCAATCATTTATTTGCATTAATTACATCAAATTATTGGCAATTGGTTATCATTATTATTGCAATTATTTGGAGTTTATTAGTAATATATTTTTGCATAATACTATACCCACAACAATAATAATAAGTAAATAACAATAATAATAACATAATAACGATGTTTTATAATATAATTTTTATATCATTATCTTAATTATTAACGTTTATTACTGTAATTTATTACTGTTATAATAATTATTTTTTGCAATGTATACTACCAGTACAAATATAATAATGATAATTAATAACAATAATTAATACTAATAGACAATATTTATAACCACTAGCCATTATTTTATTATACTTATACTTATTTATTGATATTGTTATTTATTACAGATATAATTAGAGTTTTTTTTGGCAATATACTAATATTTAAGATATAGTAATAATAATAATAATAATAATAATAATAATAATAAATAATATAATAATAATAAAATTAAATAATAATAATAATAATAATAATAAATAATAATTTTAATTATTATTTATATTTATAAATTCTCTTTATTCTCCCACTTTTATCATCATTATTGTTATGAATTCATTACAATTTCCTGGTAATTATTATCATTATAACCCGAAATAATGTGCCGAAGTCACCAAAGCAATGGAAAAAAAACGTCATTTGGAGTATACTCTCAAAAGGCCTATATTTCGCTAGATTTTGTTTTGCCGCTTTTTTCGACTTTTGGGAAATGTTTTTCTTATAATACCTTTTTTATATTATATATGGACTACAAATTCCCTGTTATTAAACATCATCATTTCTCAATGATTTATCATCAGTATTTATCGTTATCATCATCATTATCATCATTATCATCATTATCATCAGCATTATCATCAATTATTGCAAAATATTATCCATCAGTATTGCAATTTTGTGTTATCATTAATTATTTTTGCAATTCTTGAGTGTTAGTATATATTTTTTTTGCAATAATACCTAATACCACACAATAATAAATAGTAATAACAATTAATAAGAACAATAATCACGATTTTTATAATTAATAATTTATGTCATTATCTTTATCTTAATTTTAGTATACGTTTTTACTGTAATTATTACCTGTTTTATAATAATTAATTTTTTTGGCAATTATACTACAGTACACTAATAATAATGATAATAATAACCTAATAATTACTAATAACAATCTTATAACCACTAGCATTATTATTATTATACTTATACTTATTAATTATGTATTGTTATTATTACAGATATAATAGATTTTTTTGGCAATGATACTAATACTTAAGATAATGTATAATAATAAATAATAATAATAATACATCTATAATATAATAATAATCATATAATTAATAATTTATAATAATAATAATAATTTTTATTAATATATTCCCCCCCACCCCCCCCCCCCCAAAAAAAAAAATTTTTTTTTTTTTTTGTTTTTTTTTTATCAAAAATTCCTCTTTAGTCTCACTTTTTATCATCATTATATTGTTATTGGATTAATACAATGCTGTAATTATTTAATCATTTATTAACCCTAATAATTGGCCGAACTCACAAAGAAATGGAAAAAACGTCATTTGAGTATACTTCTCAAAAGGGTATAGTTCGCCTAGATTTTGCCGCTCTTTTTTTTTCGACTTTTGAGGAATGTTTTTTTCTTATACTTTTTTATATTATATTGGACACAATTCCCTGTTTAGTATCATACATTATCATGAATTATCACATTATTATCGTTTATCAAATCATCTCATTATCATCATTAATCATCATTATCCATCATCATTATCCATCATTATTGCAATTATTATCATTCATTATTGCAATTTCGTTTATCATTATTATTGCAATTATTGGAGTTAAGTATATATTTTTTGCCATAATACTAATAACCGCAACCATAATAATAGTAATAACCATAAATATAACAATAATTAGACGATTTGTATAATATAATTTATATCATTATCTTAATTAGTAAAATCGTTTTTATTAACGTGTAATTATTACTGTTATCATAATTATTTTTTTTGCCCATTATACTACAGTACAAATAATAATAAATGATAATAATAACATAAATAATAATAATACTAAATAACAATATTATAACCACTAGCATTATTTATTATTATACTTATAACTTTTAATTATTATTATTATTATTATTACAGATATAATAGATTTTTTTTGGCATGATACTATAATTCAGATAATAGTAATAATAAATCATAATAATAATTTAATTAATAATAATAATAATAATAATAATAATAATAAATAATAATAATAATATAATAATAATTTTAATAATTCAATGTTATCAAAATTCCCTCTTTTATTCTCACTTTTAATCATCAATTATTGGTATGATTTAATACAATTCCTGGAAATTATATCATTATTACCCTAATATTGGCCCGAATCACCAAAGGAAAATGGAAAAAAACGTCATTTTTGGAGTATAACTCTCAAAAAGGCTAATATTTCGCTAGATTTGCCGCGTTTTTTGGACTTTTCTTGGGAAGGTTGTTTTTCTTATACCTTTTTTATATTATTCTGGACCCACAAGCCTGTTTAATTATCATCAGCATTTATCAATGATTAATCAGCTTTTATCGTTAATCACATCATCCATTATCATTCATTATCCTCATTATCATCATCATTATCCATCATTATTGCAATTATTATCATCATTATTGCAATTGTTATCATTTATTATTGCAATTATTGGAGTTATAGTATATATTTATTGCATATACTAATACCACCAACCATAATAAATAGTAAATAACCAATATCAATAATAATAATAACGATTTTTTTTATAATAATTATTTTATAGCATTAATCTTAATTAGTATCGTTATTACTGTAATTATTTACTGTTATAATAATTATTTTTGCAATTATACTACCCAGTAACAATAAAAATGATGATAATTAATTACAATAATATACTAATAACAATATTATAACCACCTAGCATTTTATTATTATACTTTACTTCTTATTATATTGTTATTATTACCGTTATAATAGATTTTTTGCAATAATACTAATATTAAGATAATAGTAATAATAATAATAAATAATAATAATAAAATATAATAATATAATTTAATATTAATAAAAATATCATCATAATAATCATATAAATAATAATAATTAATAATAATAATTCCACTGTTATCAAAATTCTCTTTATTCTCCTTTACCATCATTATTGTTAAATTGTTATATTAATACAATTCTGGTTAATTATTAGCATTATTTACCCCTAAATATTGCCAAATACCCAAAGAAATCGAAAAACGTCCATTTTGAGTATCTCTCAAAAGGCTATATTTCGCTAGATTTTTGCCGCCCTTTTTTCGACTTTTGGGAATGTTTTTTTCTTATACCCTTGTGTTATATTATCTATGACACAATTCCCTGTTTATTATCAATCATTATTATCATGATTATCATCATTAAATTATCGTTATCATCATTCATTTCCATCATTATCATCATTTATCCATCTCATTAATCATCATTATTGCAATTTTATCATCCATTATTGGCAATTGTTTATCCAGTATTATTTGCAATATTGGAGTTTTTATAAGTATATTATTTTTGCAATAATACTAATAACCACAAAAATAATAATATAATAACACATATAATCACACTAATAACATTTTTATAATAATTATTTATATCATTATCGTAATTAGTATCGTTTTATTACTGGTAATTATTTACTGGTTTATAACATTAGTTTTTTGCATTATAACTACCAGTACAAATAATACTGATGATAATAATTTACAATTAATAATACTAATAACAATATTATAACCACTAGCATTATTATTATTATACTTATACTTATTATTATTATTGTTATTATTACAGATATAATAGATTTTTTGGCAATAATACTAATAATTAAGATAATAGTAATAATAAATAATAATAATAATAATAATAATAAATAATAATAATAATAATAATAATAATAATATTAATAATAATGATAATAATAATAATTTTAATAATATTCAAATGTACCAAAATTCTCTTTATTCTCACTTTTATCATCATTATTGTTAGATTAATACAATTCTGGTAATTATTATCATTATTACCCTAATAATTGCCGAAATCACCAAAGAAATCGAAAAAACGTCATTTTGGAGTATACTCTCAAAAGGCTATATTTCGCTAGATTTTCCCGCTTTTTCGACTTTTGGGAATGTTTTTCTTATACCTTTTTTATATTATATATGGACACAATTCCTCTTATTATCATCATCGTTATCATGATTAACATCATTATTATCGTTATCATCATCATTATCATCATTATCATCATTATCATCATCATTATCATCATTATTGCAATTGTTATCATTATTATTGCAATTATTGGAGTTATAGTATATATTTTTGCAATAATACTAATAACCACAACAATAATAATAGTAATAACAATAATAATAACAATAATAACGATTTTATAATAATTATTTATAGCATTATCTTAATTAGTATCGTTATTACTGTAATTATTACTGTTATAATAATTATTTTTGCAATTATACTACCAGTACAAATAATAATAAATGATAATAATAACAATAATAATACTAATAACAATATTATAACCACTAGCATTATTATTATTATACTTATACTTATTATTATTATTGTTATTATTACAGATATAATAGATTTTTTTGGCAATAATACTAATAATTAAGATAATAGTAATAATAATAATAATAATATTAATAATAATAATAATAATAATTATGATAATAATAAATAATTTTAATAATATCAAATGTTCCAAAATCTCTTTATTCTCACTTTTATCATCATTATTGTTATGATTAATACAATTCTGGTAATTATTATCATTATTACCCTAATAATTGCCGAAATCACCAAAGAAATCGAAAAAACGTCATTTTGGAGTATACTCTCAAAAGGCTATATTTCGCTAGATTTTGCCGCTTTTTCGACTTTTGGGAATGTTTTTCTTATACCTTTTTTATATTATATATGGACACAATTCCTCTTATTATCATCATCGTTATCATGATTATCATCATTATTATCGTTATCATCATCATTATCATCATTATCATCATTATCATCATCATTATCATCATTATTGCAATTATTATCATCATTATTGCAATTGTTATCATTATTATTGCAATTATTGGAGTTATAGTATATATTTTTGCAATAATACTAATAACCACAACAATAATAATAGTAATAACAATAATAATAACAATAATAACGATTTTATAATAATTATTTATAGCATTATCTTAATTAGTATCGTTATTACTGTAATTATTACTGTTATAATAATTATTTTTGCAATTATACTACCAGTACAAATAATAATAATAATAATAATAATAATAATAATAATAATAATAATAATAATAATAATAATAATAATAATAATAATAATAATAATAATAATAATAATTTTAATAATATTCAAATGTTACCAAAATTCTCTTTATTCTCACTTTTATCATCATTATTGTTATGATTAATACAATTCTGGTAATTATTATCATTATTACCCTAATAATTGCCGAAATCACCAAAGAAATCGAAAAAACGTCATTTTGGAGTATACTCTCAAAAGGCTATATTTCGCTAGATTTGCCGCTTTTTCGACTTTGGGAAGTTTTTTCTTATACCTTTTTATATATATATGGACACAATTCCTCTTATTATCCATCATCGTTATCATGATTATCTATCATGATTTATCGTTATCATCATCCATTTCATCATTATCATCATTATCATCATCATATCCTCAATTATTGCAAATTATTATCATCATTATTGCAATTGTTATCATGATATTGCAATTATTGGAGTTATAGTATATATTTTTGCAATAATACTAATAACCACATACAATAATAATGTAATAACAATAATAATAACATAATACGATTTTATAATAATTATTTATATCATATCTTAATTAGTACGTTATTACTGTAATTATTACTGTTAGAATAATTATTTTTTTGCAATTATCTACCCGTACAAATAATAAACATGATAAGATCTACATAATAATAACTAATAACACTATATAACCACTAGCATTATTAGTAGCATACTTATTACTTATTATTATTATTGCTTTTATATATTACAATATAATAGATTTTTGGCAATTATACTATAATTAAGATAATAGTAAAATAATAATAATAATAATAATAAATAATAATAATAATCATAATAATAATAATAATAATAATAATAATTTTAATAATATTCAAAGTTATCAAAATTCTATTCTCACTTTTATCATCCTTAGTTATGATAATACAATTCTGGTAATTATTATCATTATTACACTAATAATGCCGAAATCACCAAAGAATCGAAAAAACGTCATTTTGGAGTATACTCTCAAAAGGCTATATTTCGCCTAGATTTGCCGCTTTTGCGACTTGTGGGAATGTTTTTCTTATCCCTTTTTTATATTAATATGGACACAATTCCTCTTATTATCATCATCGTTATCATGATTTCATCATTATTAAGTTATCACATCATTATCATCATTATTCATCATTAATCATCATCATATCATAATTTATTGCAATTATTTATCATCATTATTGCAATGTTATTCATATTATTACAATTATTGGAGTATAGTATATATTTTTGAATAATACTAATAACCACAACAATAATAATAGTAAACAAAATAATAACAATTAATAACGATTTTATAATTATATTATATCATTATCTTAATTAGTATCGTTTATTACTGTAATTATTACTGTATAATAATATTTTGGCAATATACTACCAGTACAAATAATAATAATGATAAATAATAACAATAATAATACTAATAACAAATATTATAAACCCCCACTAGCATTATTATTATTATAACTATACTAGTATTATTATGTTATTATTACAGATATAATCGGATTTTTGCAATATTTACTAATAATTAAGATAATTAGTAATAATAATAATAATAATAATAATAATAATAATAATAATAATATAATAATAATAAATAATAATAATAATTTTAAAATATCCAAATGTTATCAAAATTCCTATTGATTCTCACTTTTATATCATTATTGTTATGATTAATACAATTCTGGTAATTATTATCATTATGTCACCCTAATAATTGCCGAAAATCACCAAAGAAATCGAAAAAACGTCACATTTTGGAGTAACTCTCAAAAGGCTATGATTTCGCTAGATTTTTGCCGCTTTTTCGACTTTTGGGAATGTTTTTCTATACCTTTTTTATATTATATATGGAACAATTCCTCTTATTATAATCATCGTTAATCATGATTATCATAATTATATCGTTATCATCTCATTACATCATATCAATCATTATCATCATCATTATCATCATTATTTGCCAATATAATTATCATCATATTGAATGTATCATTATTATTGCAATTATTGGAGTTCTTAGTATATATTTTGCAATAATACTAATAAACCACAACAATAATGATATAATACAATAATAATAACAATAATAACGATTTTATAATATTATTTATACATTATCTAATTAGTATCGTTATACTGTAATGAGTACGTATAATAAATTATTTTGCAATTATATTACCACTACAAATAATAATAATGATATATAATAACAATAATAATACTAATAACAATATTATAACAATAGCATTATTAGTATATACTTACTACTTATTATTATTATTAGTATTATTACAAGATAATAATAGATTTTTTGCAATTATACTAATAATTAAGATAATAGTAATAAAATATATAATAATTAATAATAATAATAATAATAATAATAATAATATAATAATAATAATAATTTTAATAATATCAAATGTTATCAAACTTCCTCTTTATTCTCACTTGTATATCATTATTGTATTTTTTTGTTTTCTTTTCTTTTTTTTTTTTTTTTTTTTTTTTTTTTGTTTGATTAATACAGTTCTGGTAATTATATCATTATTACCCAATAATTGCCGAAATAACCAAAGAAATCGAAAAAAAGTTCATTTGGAGTATACTTCAAACGGCTATATTTCGCTAGATTTTGCCGCTTTTCGACTTTTGGAATGTTTTTCTTTACCTTTTTTATATTATATATGGACACCAATTCCTCTTATTATCATCATCGTTATCATGATTATCATCATTTTAATCGTTATCATCATCATTCTCATCATTATCATCATTATCCATCATCCTATCATATTATTGCATTATATCATCATTATTCAATTGTTATCATTATTAATTGGAATTATTGGGTTAGTATATATTTTGCAATAATACTAATAACCACAACAAAATAATAGTAATACAATAATAATAACAATATAACGATTTTATTAATAATTATTTATAGCATTATCTTAATTAGTATCGTTATTGACTGTAATTTATTACTGTTATAATAATTATTTTTGAATTATAATCCAGTACAACTAATAATAATGATAATAATAACAATAATAATACTAATACAATATTATAACCACTAGCATTCATTATATGATACTTAACTTATTATTATTATTGTTATTATTACAGATATAATAGATTTTGGCAATTATACTAATAAGGTAAGATAATAGTAATAATAATAATAATAATAATAAGTCTAATGATAATAATATGAATGATAATAATAATAATAATAATAATTTTAATAATATTCAAATGTTACTCAAAATTATCTTATTTCATTTTATCATCATTATTTTTATGATTAATACAATTCTGGTAATTAGTACATTATTACCCTAATAATTGCGAAATCACCAAAGAATCGAAAAAAACGGCATTTTGGAGTATACTCGCAAAAGGCTATATTTCGCTAGATTTTGCAGCTTTTCCGACTTTTGGGAATGTTTTCTTATACCTTTTTTATAGATTAACATGGACACAATTCCTCTTATATCATCATGTTATCATGATTATCATCATTATTATCGTTATCATCATCATTATCATCATTTCATCATTATCATCAGCATTATCATCATTATGCAAATTATTATCATAATTATGGCAATTGTTATAATATTATGCATTATTGGAGTTATAAGTATATATTTTGCAAATAATACTAATAACCACAACATAAATAATAGTAATAACAATAATAATAACAATATAACGATGTATAATAAATTATTTATATCATTATCTTAATGCGTATCGTTTAGTACTGTAATTATTACTGTTATAATAATATTTTTGCCAATTATACTACAAGTACCAAAAATAATAATAATGATAATAATAACATAATAATTACTAATAACAATATTAGAACACGAGCTTATATTATATACTTATACTTATTATTATTATTGTTATTATTACAGATATAATAGATTTTTTGGCCAATTATAAATAATTAAGATAATAGTAAATAATAAATAATTAATAATAATAATAATAATAATAATAATAATAATAATATAATAATAATTAATAATTTTAATAATATTCAAAATGTCTCAAAATTCTATTTATCTCACTTTTCATCATCATTATTGTTATGATTAATACAATTTGGTAATTATTATCTTATACCCTAATAATTGCCGAAATCCCAAAGGAAATCGAAAAAAAACGTCATTTTGGAGTATAATCTCAAAAGGGCTATATTTCGCTAGATTTTGCCCGCTTTTTCGACTTCTTGGGAATGTTTTGCTTATACCTTTTATAAATATGGAACACAATTCCTCTTATTATCCTCACGTTATCATGATTATCATCATTATTATCGTTCTCATCATCATTATCATAATCATTATATATTCTATATTATCACATTTTGCAATTTTGGAATATTATTCTTAACTTTTTAATTATATGAACCAATTACTGTATTATTTTATAATATAATATCAAACATTATATCGTTAATACAATCATTATAAATTATCATATTTTATATAATTATATATTATCTTAATATATCATCATTATTCAATTTTATCATATATATATTTTGGATTATATACCATTCAATAATAATATATAATCAAACAATAATAATATAATAACAATATATAACATATAATTTTATATATATTCTTATTATTATTTATTATTACGATAATACTTAATTATACTTAATAATAATATTTAAATAATATACATACAAATAATAATAATAATAATAATATATATAATAATTAATAAATAATATTATAATATAGATTATAATATTCATTAATAATTATTATTTATTATTAACAATAATAATTTTTAGTAAATATTAATTAAATTAGTATTACTAATAATTCAAATACCAAATAATAAAATAATATATTTGGAATAATATCAAAAGTAATATAATAATTTTTAATAATTCGAAATTTATGAATTTCTTTATTTACTTTATTATATTTTATATAACAATTCTGTTAATATTCAATTATTACCTTATATCATAATCATTATGAATCAATAACTCATTTGAGTATATCTATAAGTTATTCGAATTTTGCCGCATTTTATCACTTTTGGAATTTTTATTACTTTTTAATTATTATGGTAAATTTTTTTATGAATCTTAATACAATAATATATATAATACAATCATATATCATATACATATTATCATATTATTTATCTATTTCTTAATTATTATTATATTATTTAATGTTATTATTAATTCATTATTGCAATTATATATATATATTGCAATATATAATACACAAATAATAATTTAATAACAATAATTAACACAACTAATAATTTTATAATAATATTATTAATTATTTATTATATGATATCATAATTTTTTATGTATTATATGTATAAATAATTATTTTTAATATAATATACAGTAAAATAATAATAATAATAATAATATAATAATAATAATAATAAAATATTAACAAATAATTTATTAATATTAATTATATATTATTATTATTTATTATAATAATAATTTTTGGCAATGATTAATAATAGTAATTATTAATATATAATAATAATAATAAAATAAATAATAATAAAAAAATATAATAATATAATAATAATAATAATTTTAAATTATAAAATTACAAAATTCTTTTATTCACTTTATCATAATTATTATTTAATATTTCTTTATCATATATTTTCCAATAATTCAAAGAAAAAGTATTAAACTAATTTAGGATCTTCCAAGATTGCACTTGATTTTGGATTTCTTTAGTATATTTTGAATTTTTTTTTAATTTAAATTTATCTTTTACATTCTATGCATCATTCATTTATATCATTATTATCATATTATCATCATTATTACTTATCATCATATTCATTTATCATCATTATTGCATATTTCATTATTTTTT
>NW_023662534.1:15000-16034 GCF_015228065.2 Penaeus monodon | reverse complement strand
ACTTTGTTTTTTATTATATAATCTACAAGGGACAACACAACTTTTTTTTATTTATTTTCTCGCCATGCAAACACTGTTTTTTATTTTGAATCTATTTTTTTTTCATTAGCTATATCACAAGACAACACAACTTTTTTTTTTTTTTTTTTTTTTTTATCTATTTTCTATATCACATTGTAACACAACTTTGCTTTTATATATTTGTTCGACTTCAAATTTCAAGTCTTTTATGTTAGAAATATGCTATGGAGGATTAAGGGTGAAACAAATAGTTTGTGTTTGTTTTCTTAATAAATAAATAAATAGACAAATTATCTAGTTCATCATTATTCAGAACATTTCATTCATTAGAAAAGTCTGCAGTGCGATTGTATCTTTACTGCGATTATTAATCATTAATAGTCTTTGCTGTGAATACTTCAGCAACTTACCATATAATGGTATTATCATTTTCGAGTGGTATGTCTACACCACCTGGCGGTATGCCAAGTAAATGCGACAAATGTATTTTGAAAATTGTTATTTTTTTCAGTATCAAAAACAAGTTCTGTATCACGAAATACAGCTTACACGCTTAAATTTGAAAAGTGGTCTACACTATGTTTTTTTTTTACACACTTTGCACTTGAGGCCGAGGAAATGTGTTGGTATTTGTCAGTGTTGGATTTTATGACTGGGTAAGACAGGATTAGAAATTCTGTTAGTTTTCAGGTTACTGAAATAAACTTCGGCTTAGCTGCACCAGTATTCTGATTTAGTAGCTTTTTAACATGATCTCGTAGACTGTGAAACTGCAGTGTTCTGAGAACTGGACTAATGGAATGTGGATATCAATACCGTAGACTTTGGCGCCAATGGGGCTCTGAATGTTAACCAACCTGTACATTTCGACTATTACATCATCATCATGTTTTCTTATTCATTAAAAGTTTTGTTATCATATTAATTAATCTTTCCTAATACGCCCATATAATCTTTTCATTAATAATAATAATAATAATAATAATAATAATAATAATAATAATAATAATAAT
>NW_023662534.1:0-2500 GCF_015228065.2 Penaeus monodon | reverse complement strand
CGGACGCGCGGGTCATGATGGATCGCGACGGCTGAGGATTGGGGCCCCGTCAACACGCTGCTTTTATTTTAGGGCTCGGCCCCAAACTCGGAAAAGGGGGAGGGGGTAGGGTGAGGGAAGGAGGGAGGGGGGGAAGGAGGGAGGGGGGGAAGGGGGGAGGGGGAAGGAGGGGAGGGGGGGAAGGGGGAGGGGAAGCTGTGGGGGGGGTGGAGAAGGAGGGGGGGCGGGCCCGGTGTGGGGTGGGGAGGGGAGGGGGCAGGGGGAGGGGGGTGGCTTCATGGCGGGGGAGGGCTCGGTATTAAGGGTCAGGGGTAGGGGCCCGGGGGGAGGAGGGGGGAGGAGGTCGTGGGGGGGAGAGATGGGGGGAGGGGGTGAGTCCTAAAGGAAGGGGTGGGGGGGGAGGCGAGGGATAGGCTTTGGGGGGGGGGGAGGGGTGGGGTTTTCCCTTTTTACCTTTTTTTCCAGGAGAGAAGGATCATATTTGCTTTTTCGGGAAATGGTGTTTGTTTGTGTGTCATCAGCCTTTAAATTACATATATTTTGATTATCATTTACGCCCCCTGACATGCTATTTAGTAAATTACACCCACATTTATATAGATATAAAAAATAGTTATATTAAAGATATATATTATATATAAGAAAAAATAATAAAAGTTATATTAATATAGAAAAAATATAAAATTTTTATTATTATATAGTATATATATTAAAAATAAATATAAAAATAGGAAAATATATAATATATAACAACAAAACCAAACACCACACATACACACACACAAACACAACACACACACACCAAAACATACAACACACACACACCCACAGCAAACACACACACACACACACACACACACACACAACACACAACCCCAACACACACCACACAAAAACACCACACAACACAATATTTTTTATATATATATATATATAATATTTAATATATAATATATATAAAATAAAGATCACACAACACAAAACCAAAAGCACACACACACACATACAACACACATACACACCCCCAATTTTTATAATATATATATATAAAAATAATATATAATATATATATATATATGTAACATTAATATAATTATATTATATAATTATATATATATATTTATATATATATATAAAATATAAATATAGTGTGTATGTGTGTGTGGGTTTTTTTTTACATTTTACTTTTCCACAAGTCCAAAAATAACTACTAAGTGTTCCAAAAAACGAAAAATTTTTTGGGGTCACAACCTCTCCAACAACACAAGCCTAGACTAGAGAATTTTTTATCTTTAAAATTGGGCTCCTTCCCGGTATCAAGGAAAACCCCAAACAGCAAATAACCCCCTTTTAATAAAAATTTAAAAAAAAACAAAAACATCAATAAACTCACAACAAAATAAAACCCAACTGATTCTAATAAAACCTCACACAAACGATCGTACAAAGCCTTCAAAACAATACATGCCCCTTCAATAAAAGGCATCAAAAATAACATATCAGAAAACAAACCATTTCACAACAAAGCAGTACTTAAAAGGCTGAAAACAAAAAAAAAAAACCTCCCCGCGCACCCCCAGAAAAAACAAACAAGATTTGATTTGGGGCAAGGGGTGTGGGGGTTGGAAAAAAGTAAATTAGGGAAATTAGCGCTTTTACAATATTTTTTTGTGGGTGTGACCCCTTGGGGGGAGGGGGGGGGGAGGGGAGAGAGGACAGGGAGAGAGGAAGGAAAAGAGAGAAAGGGAAAGGGGAGGAGAGAGAGGCGGGGGGGAGAGAGAGAAAGATATATATATATAATATATATATATATATTTTTTATATATCTATGTATATATATATTAAAATAATATATATATAGAGAAGAGAGAGAGAGAGAGAGAGGAAGGAAACGAGAGAAAGAAAAAGGGGGAGGGGAGGGAGTGGGGGGGAGGAGAAAAGAGAGAGAAAAGGGGGGGGAGAGAGAGAAGGGAAAAGGGAAAAGAGAGGAGAGAGACAGAGAGACAGAGAAGAGAAGAGGAGAGGAAGGGAACGGGAAAAAGGGGGAGAGAGAGGGGAGAGGAGAGAGGAGGAGAGAGAGAGAGAGGGGGGGGGGGGGAGAGAGAGAGAGAGGAAGGGGAAAAGGAGAGAGGAAAAGAAAAAGAGAGAGAAAGAAAGGAAGGAGAGAGAGAGGAGAGAGAGAGAGAAGGAGAGAGGAAGGGAGAGAGAGGAGAGAGAGAGAGGGGGGGGGGGGGGGGGAACGGGAGAGAGAGAGAGAGAGGGAGGAGAGGAGAGAGGAGAGGGGAGGAGAAGAAGGGGAAAGGGGGAGAGGAAGGGGGGGGGAGAGAGAGGGGGGAGAGAGAGGGGGGGGGGGGGGGAAGGGGGGGGGGGGGGGGGAGAGAGAAGAGAGAGAGGAGGGGAAGGGGGGGGGGGGGGGGGGGGGGAAAAAAAAAAAACAAAAAAAAAAAAAAAAAAAAAGAAACAAAAAGATAAAAAAAAAAGAGAGAGGAAAAAAGGGGGG
>NW_023662532.1:7500-12500 GCF_015228065.2 Penaeus monodon | reverse complement strand
CCATCATCGTTATTATTATTACTCTCATTAGCATTATTATTACTACTACTACTACCACTACTCTTATTATGATTATTATCATTATTATTACCATTATTATGATTATCATTATCGCCATTGTTAATGTTATATTACTATTATTTTTAATAATGATAATAGCTATATGATAATAAAGAATAATAATCATGAAATGGCCATCATCATCCATCACTAATACTGATAATAATAATAATAATATTAATAACACCATTACTGTTATTACCATCATATTATCATTCCTATCATCATTATCAATTATATTATCACAGAAATAATTATGTATTATTATTATTATTATCATATTATTACCATTATTATTATCATTATCATTGTTATCATTGCTATTATCTTTATTATTATTATCATTATATATTATCATTATAAGTACTACTGCTATTGTTATCATTATTGCTATTAACGTTACAATAATTATGCTATTATTATTATTATTATTAACATCATTATTATTTTTGCTGTTGTTGCTAATATTATCACTATTATAATAACAATTAATACTATAATTACTATTATTATCTTTTTTATTATTATCAGGATTATCATCATTATCATTAGTTATTATCATCATGATTGCTTTTATTATTACTATCATCATCATCACCATTATCTTTGTTATCATCATCATTATGAACATAATAACCATTATTATTATCATTAATATCATTATTGTTATGGATAACACCAATGATAAAGACAATCAAATAAGCTTACTTCACATCAGAGAGACAAGAAAAAACTTAATGACACAGAAAACAAAGCAAAGTAAACATTGATGTATGTCTGTTTTCCCCAGTGGTCGCTTTATAAGACCCTTCGCGTGTAAATGGAACGAGGGAAGAACGGAGAAATGCATAAATATGCCTAAGGCCTTTCCGCTATATTGCTTCTTCGGGTATGCCCTGAAGAAGCAATATATATATATATATAATATATATATATATATATATATATATATTTTATATATATATATATATATATACTATATATATATATATATATATATATAATTTGGCTACTTGTAAAATATATATACATATGTATAATATATATAGTTATAAAAAAAAATATATTATATGTATAAATGAATATATATGTAATATATGGTATATATGTATATATATGAATCATATATGTATATATGTATATATATATGTATATATATGTTATATATATGTATAATATATCTATATCTATATATATATTATATACCATATTTATATACACACGGGGAATACAAACTAAAGATAACCAAAATGCGAAACTTTATAGCACTCAAAAAAAAAAAAAAAAAAAATCATTGCCTTATCCCGCAATTCCTCCCTTGTGAATTCACGATTAAAATAAAATCCAAAAGAACACACGACTCGGCCAACACAAGGTTGGCAGGTGTCAGACAGATAGGAGAGTCAGCCGTTACGTCAGGAGTTCCCCCGAGACGATCTGCCACTGACTGACGTGTCTGCCAGGAACACGCAATAAAACCATTGCACGAACAACTCACCTTGCTACTGTCCAGGTATAGCACCGAGATAACGCCTTTACAACACACTGGATCTGACGGCGCCGGTCGGTCGGTCATGTGGCGAGGCCCGAAGGAGGAGGAAGAGCACAAGGAGGAGGGGAGTAGGAGAAGGAGAAGAGAAGAAGAAAGTGAGAGAAGAGGTCGTTTAAGGTACTTCTATTATAGTTCACAGAAAATAAAAAATAAAGTTTGATAAAGAATATCTTGCGTAGGCCAAATAGTAAAAAAAAAAAAAAAAAAAAAAAAAAAAAAAAAAAAAAAAAAAACAGAGGCACATAGGGTTTTCAGATCTTTTATATCTATATATATAACTTTTCATTGTTCATGCTCAAATCTTGATGAAACGTATACTATTTTAAGTGACCAGCGGAAATAAATCCCATTTTTTCCATGTGACTGACTTTTATTTATCGGTATTCTACAGCTGTTAATATCACTGTACTAAGATTCTACTTTGTGTACTTTCCTTTACACCTACTGATATGGTACAGGAGGTTCACAGTTTGTAAAGCTCGAGAAAATCACATTAATAATGTCAATTAGAAGGAATCAATATATCCTGTATGCAGTAATATTTCTAGAAGGTAAAGTATATTGAATGTTTTTATTTTATTTTTAAATAAAATATTGGTCCATCTGCATTTACCATTCACTCATGCAGAATGTCTTGTTGACGCTTTCCCCTCATTCTGCTGACAGAGACAATCAATATTTCTTAATTATCGCATTACAATATTTCCTTTTTTGGCGCTAAACGAGAAATGCACTAGCCAGATGGGCAGTTGGAACCTCGCCCCTTTTATTTTAAACGCCTTTACTCTTTATAATACAATAATTTTTGGTACTCTAATCTCAGTCGTTTTTCCTGACAGTACTCTTTGGTTCCTGCTGCATAATTTTTCGGATTTAGGCCCTACTCATTAGTATTCGTAACCGAGAATACTGACGAATATGCATTGTGGTCGCGAAGGGGATTTAGTTAAAAAAGATTTTTCGTCTCGAACAACGGAAGACTTAATCCAGCTGTCAGTATTCTTTAGTTAGAGAGAAGATGACAGACATAGAATCCCACTATCTGAATCCATGTTGTTGGTGTAGTTATTACTATAATAATAATAAAAATAATAATAATATATAATAAATAATATAATAACAATAATGATAATAACAATAATGATGAATAATGATAATAATAATAAAAATAATGATAATAGCAATAAAATAATAATATAATAATAAATAAAAATAATAAAATAATAATAATAATATAATAATATAATAATAGTAATAATAACAATAATAATAATAAAAATAATAATTACTTTTATTTTTATTATCATTATTATTATTAATATGTTTAAACCATCATTATCATTGCCATCATTACTATTATCATCCCCACCCCATACTCACACAAACATACACACACATACACATACACACACACCCATACACAAAACATACACACACACACACACAGACACACACACACACACACACACACACACACACACACACACACACCACACACAAAACCCACACACACCACACACACACACACACTTGGCCCCCCCCTCCCTCACTGCCACCCAGCTGCTACAACTTGAGAGGGTGCAGAAAAGGGCAGCCAAGATAATTTTCGGCCCTTTTCTATACCAGCTAGGACAGCGCCTTGGCTGCCCTAGGCCTCACCTCCCTCGCCCTCACACACAACCCACTGCAGCAGTTTGGCCTAAAATTGCTGTGCCATCCACGCCACCGGACCCTTGCTGCCCCCCGACGCCCCCGCAGCCTCGCCGGGCTCTCGAGCCGCCAACAAACTGGTGCCCATCAGGGCCCGCACTGAAACCCCTACCACCGGAGCACAGTACCCCCCTCTAGTCCGACTCATCAACGACACTAGTCAATATTTACTAGTCCAAATCCTAGCTCCCCTGATTTTGTACTTGGCTTTTGTTAATCTTTTATTTTGTGTTATAGATTGTTATTTATTTTGTTGTGTGTTGTTTATATGTTTATGTTCATATAGTTTGTCTCTTCATCTGTATTTCTATGTATATTTTCAGCCTCTGGCTGCATAAAAATCAAAAAACCCGATTATTATTATTATCACACACACACACTCACACACACACACACCCCACACATACAGATAAACACACACACACACACACACACACATACCACACACACACACACACACACACACCACACAACACACACACACACCACATCACACACACACACCAAAATATATATGTGTGTGTGTGTGTGTACACTAACACACACACACATAAATATACATGTATATATATTATTTTGAGATATTGTACTGTGCATATATATATATATATATATATATATATATATATATATATATATTATATATATATATATATACACATACATAATATATATATATATATATATATATATATATATATATAGACACACACAGGATTCGAGAGCCATTTCCTAGTAAATGACCTTCGTAATGTTTACCAACCCCTGAGAAAAATTGATCTCAAAGCCCTCCTCAAAGACGATTTGCAGTCCGCTCAGCAAGTGGCCACCATAATCTCAGATCCTGATGGGGTGCGGGTGAGTTAGGCTAAGCATTTTGAGCAGTTGTAACCAGGTTGATCCATTACAATTAACTAGTATGCGGGTAGTGTCGAGATCCTTTTGCTAGACCCACCCCTCAGCGAGGATCCACTCTTCCTGACTGAAGTCAGGGAAGCGATCTCCAAACTGAAGAGTGGCAAAGCAGGGGGTGCTGCGGCATCCCCCGTTGAACTGTGGAAAGGCTGGTGGAGAACCTATGCCAAAGGGCTTGCATGGTGCCCTGTCTGCCATCTGGCAGACTGGTACCAGTTCCCCTGACCTACTGAGGGGTGTGGTCATCCCTCTCTGGAAGGGGAAAGAGGATCGGTGGGGCTGCAGCACCGGGCAATGTCTCGCTCACATCCTTCTGAAACGTATCAAAGACTTTCCTGTGGAGGAACCAGAAGCCGGGGCAATCTGGATTCCTCCTGGTATGTCCCACCCAAAAGACCTTATCCTGGAGCTTCGAGTCACTGTAGAACACCGACGTGAGTTCGGATGTGGGCTGCTTGAATCCCACATCTACCTCATGAAGGCGTTTGATACAGTGCATGGCCAATCACTCTGGGAGATCTTCAGACTGAGAGGATTCCAACAAGGATTATTGGTTTAATAGCAAGCCTGTATATGGTACTGAAAGTGCTGTAAAGGGGAGCCTGTCAAGCTTCCTCCCTGTTATTCAGGAGTGAGGGCAAGGCTGTATTCTTGCACCAACACTTTTCAACACTTGCATGGGCTAATACTGGTAGAGCTACTGTCCTAAGTTACAGTGGAGCAACGCTGGGAAATATAAGGTATAGACCTTGCTTTTGCCTGA
>NW_023662532.1:0-2500 GCF_015228065.2 Penaeus monodon | reverse complement strand
GAACTACCCCTCGACTGCCTACCTAACCACTGGTGGGTAAGCCGCCCAAGTCAGTGCCTGTCCCAGACCCGGGTAAATAGAGATGGTGACTCGATAAAAACACCGGGCGGAAGGCAACGGCAAACCACCGCTCTAAATTGCAAAGAAAATCATGGAAACCCATGATCGCCAAAGTCCTTGTAGGACAGGGCACTTGAAAAAAAAAAACAAAAAATCTATATACATATATATATATAAAACGAAACAAACATGATACTAGCCGAATGTTTCCTATGTGACACCACAAAATGTAATGAGAACACTCTCTGAAAACAATTACCCACCGTCGTCTAGCGCTCGCTTTTATTAAGGCAACACGGAGCCTTGCAGCTTTCTGGGGTTACCTCGGTGACCGGGCGGCGGGAACACACAGGTTGTTTGTCAGCCTATGCGCCTGAGGTAACTAGATGTTTGTGCAAGCAGACTGCACCTGCAGCGGTTCGAGGATGTCGTCCGAACTGGGAATGGTCAAATGGTTGTCATCATGGGGGTGTCCAAAACATGCGTTCTGTGTCCGAAACCATGTAGGGGGATGGCCTGGCAGAGATAGGTCGGGTGGGGGCAAACGAAGGGCTGGTTCACTACATCTTTAACCTGTATATTTCGGCAGGTATAGGGCCCCCGGGGAAATACGCTTTGGTTCCACACACTGATAGTAGTTGGAGTCTTTTCCTCTGCTCCTTTTTTAGGGAGAATGCCTGCACCCCCCTCGTGGGTCCTGCCACTGGAACCTCCTCTTTGAGGTGCAGAAGGCTGTATCACCTCACAGAGGTGATACAGCCTTCTGGGTGGCTGTTTCACTGGAGAGGGATGAAGAAAAGGGTTCCGATGATGTCTATCTTGTTGGTGGAAAAGCATTCCCTCTGGTTTCTCCCACAGGGTTCACATCTACCCACGTGTTTGCCCTGCGTGGCATCTCTGTGTGCTGTGGAAACGGGAGTCCTAGAGGTTGAGCGTGCCGTGCATGAGTTTTACCCTGCGGCTAGCAACACGCCTCTTTGGTCCCTTATTCCAGCAAGATGGTGTGATTTTGGCCCGGTCATATCAATCGCTGGTTTCCTTCGGAAAGGCTAGGGTCAAACAGTCAATTCACTGTTGGCCCTCACACGGGTCCCATGAGTGGCGGTACAATGGCCTTTGGGCTGCGTATATCCTCTCACCATCCCTGTGGCTTTTCGACACTAGACGAACCGTGCAAGGCCCGGGCTAAGGCAGTTCAATTTGAAGCCTTGCATGGCTTCTATTGGCAAGAAAAAATGCAAAGCACAGGTTGATTCTGTGAGACCTGCTGCTAAATGGACATGACTTCAGCCAAAAACATGGGGTTTTCCATGAGACTGCCCAGCAGATGGACTCTCGTGCTGGCAGGGAGACCTCTTAGTATCCACGACCGCAGCCCAGAATTTAAGCCGAAAGGGCGACTCTGAGGGTGAATCTGGCCCCCCTAGGCATTTCCCCCCAGTTTATGTTCCCTCTAAACCTGAAGACTTTGAAATGCCTACCAACTGGTAACAGTATTGGAGATGCCAGCAAAAAATCCGGTTGTCAATCCGGGTTACCAGAGACCAGGGCATGATTATCATGTCTAAAGGCCAAGCTACCCTGAATTTTTCCCGCAGGATACCAAGGAGCTTATGATTTAGGAAAGTGTGTCTCTCGCCACTGAACCCGACAATAGGAGAGTCAAGATGGTGCTACTTGACTTCTCACTATCATATGATGTGGATGTGATCACATCACACCTACAGGTCGTGGACACTTCCCGAATGTCGAAAGGGAAAAGCCCAACCAGGCAAAGTCCTGGTGACCTTAAAAGGAGCCCCAAGCACTACCCTTGATCTGGGTAACTGGGGTCCTTCAGCCTAAGAATATATGTACCAGGCCCTTCGGTGCTTTAAGTGCCCAAAAATACGGTCACCACCAGGCTAGCTGCAAGGGGAAGCCTAAATGTGGTGTCTGTAGCAAGGCACACAACACCCAGGTGTGACTTAAAGGGCCCCCAAGGAAGCCCAAAGGACACAAAAAGCGAAATGTCCCAAAAATACCAAGGGCATCACGTCCCGGAGCCTGGCTTGCTCTGCCAGGAAAGAGACGGCTCTCAGGCGACATGAGGTTGCTAAAAAGCGACGGACTTTTTTCCTGCTTCCCCAGGGACCCATGTCTAGGGAAAAAACAAAAGAGTAAAGACTCCCGACCTCTAAAAGGAAGGAAGCCCTCACAGCCGACACTGGATATATCCAATAAAAAGGAGTTTGCCACCATTTCAAAAAGCAGAAAAAGAACCACAGGAATAAAGGTTCAAGGGCACCCGCAAAAGCCTCCCCAAGAATGATAATCTCCTCTTTGACGAGGAAAATATGTCACTGTAGTAGCAACAGCTTTGGGAGGTCCCCGGAGAAGGGAGAGAAGGCAGTCATGGTCGCCATGACGCAGTGACCCAGACTGTTGAGTTAAAGGGGAA
>NW_023662531.1:0-16037 GCF_015228065.2 Penaeus monodon | reverse complement strand
TATATATTTTAATAAATATATATATTAGGGTATATATATATATATAAACACATACAGGATATGTTATATAGTTATATTAGAGAGAGAGATAGAGATATATCTATGTATATATTACACATTTATATATATGTATATATATGTACATATGAACAAAAACAGAAACACATTAAACGTATACACAAAGATGAAAAGGAAAAATGGCCAGAATAAGAAATGAAACAATAACATGACGTTTCGAACTCTTCACGAGTTCCTCTTCAGACGAGTAATTAACCAAATTAACCGAATTCCAACTACTTATTCATCTGAAGAGGAAGATGTGAAGTGTTCGATGCGTTACGTTGTTTCATTTCTTATTGTGGCTGTTTTTCCTTTTTATATGTAAGCCCCTCTTTTCAAGGCAGGTGACCGACTGACCCATGAAAATTATCGCCCCCTCTCCCACACTCCATCATCTCCAAAATATTCGAAAACATCATACACAAACACATAGTGAGTCATCTTGACCGGACAACAACAGGCCACTCCACGTTGATGAACCTTTGCACAATAAATATAAGGACAATGAGAACTGAATCCGACTTACTAGCACTACTTGAGGACTCTCTTTCATTAATGGGATGTTGTAGGACTCCGTGAGGTTAGAAGACGAGGCGAAGAACAGAAGATACTAAATGATGTCACGTGCTCTATTGGAGAGGTAAACCCCAGGGTGGCAAGCAGGAATTAGGGGTGGGCTTCTTAGTTCACAAACGTTTAGAAAAGAATATCGTGGAATTCTATAGTATAAGCGAAAGAGTGACTTCAGTAACAATAAAACTAAACAATTGGTACAGCTTTAAAGATTATTCAAGTCTCTGCTCCAACTGCAGCCACAGTGATGAAGGAATAGAGAGCTTCTATGAAGATGTTCATCTAGCCAGCGAGAGAGTAAAAACCCATTTTACAATAATAATGGGAGATTTAATGTCAAAATAATTAAAAGACAGTAGGAGAAAACCACAATAGGGAATCACGGAAAAGGTACTAGGAAATGAGAGGGACAAATGCTAGTTGATTTTGCGGAGGCTCGAACACTCAAAATCATGAATACATTCTTCGAAAAAAAAGACTAGAGCGGAAGTGGACATGGAAGTCGCCATGTCGAAATTGACTCATAATTTCAAATAGGCGTGATAAAGTAAAAAATTTTATTAATAAAGTAAACGTTGGCAGCGACCTTAGAATGGTCACCTCAGAAGGGAAAGGAGTAAACTCATACGAAAACCACAGCCAAATTTAGCTAACTTGAAGACCAGAGCGACAGAATTTAACCTTAATATCCAAAACAGATATTCACTTCTCAGCGACGAAGATCTCAACATTGACCAAATCAACAAACAGTTCAATGACATAATAAAGGAAGCTGCACTAGAAGTAGGCGATAAGAACGTCAAGTAAAGTTCCAGCAAGTTTCGGTAGAAACTAAAGAGCTTATGCAAAAACGTAGAGTCATGAAAATATCGTCAATCAGGGACAGAACTTAATTAGCCGAACTAACAAAGACTATAAATAAAAAGAAGAGAGATGTACGGAAATTCAACATCATAAATGAAACAGTGATCTCAGGTACTAGCATGAAAACAGTTAAAAGAAGACTCAGAATAGGGAGAAATCAGTTGTATGCAATAAAGAAACCAGATGGAGAAGTAACATACAATAAGACCGAAATCATAAGGAGTAGTGGAGGACTTTATAGGGATCTATACAAAACTAAAATGAACAGCCACGGATAGAAGCGAAGCGGGTAACTAGAGACGTACCTAGCATCACAACAGAAGAAAAAAAAAGAGCGCTTAAAAGGGACGAAGAGAGGAAAAACACCAGGAAAAATGGGAAATTTGTATAGAACTTTTAGCCAATATTTTTAACAAGTGCCTCATCAATGGAAAACTCCGAAAGCCTGGAAAAATGTGTGTATATATATATATAATATATATATAATATATAATATATATTAATATTACATTTTATATAATATACATATATATAATATATAGTAATAATACAATAATATATATAACATATACATATATGTACCCTATTTCATATAATAATATACAATACAATAATATACACATTTTACTATATTATTTAAAATACATTATATACCAAATTTAAAAATATACATTATATACATATACATATATATACATATACATATCATATAAAATAAAATATACCAATATTGTATATGTACATATATATACACTATATATAAAAATACATATGTATGTACACATATATATAATATATATATATCCCAAATATTTTATTAATACATAAAACAATTTTATACACACATATACTTTATATACATAGGCATAATTACATTTATTTTACAAAATTATATAATATATAAAATATATATATGGTGTGGGGTGTGTGGGTGTGGTGGGGGGGGTGTGTGTGTGGGTGGGTGTGTGGGGTTGGGTGTGTGTGTGGGTACCCATAAAACAAAAAATTACATTACTAATATACATATCCCAAAATATATCCCATATACATAAAACACAAAAAATAGGTATACAATAAATAATATTTTCAACACAATACATAAATAAAATACATACAAAATATAACAATCCATAATAACCAAAAAATATATAATTCAAAACCCAAAATATATACACATACATATATAACACATACAATATTTTAACCCATATCTTATATATACTTTACACATATATACATAAAACATAATAAAATACATAACATATATTAAAAATTAAAAAATATAATACATATACATACATAAAAATACGTATATTAAATATCATACATAATAAACCAAATACATTTTATAAATATACAAAATTTTAAAATATACATATCTTTGGACAGTAGAAAACATCGTGGCATTAAAATCCCTCAGCATCCCAGGAAAGGGTTTTCTCCTCACATTTCTGAAACGGATCCCCCAACACCTATAAGGAAATCAGAGCCCGGGGCAGTTGGATTTACCCCTTGAAAAGTCCACGAAAAAACCGTATACTAGCGTTTCGATTTTAATTTGGGGGAAACGCCGTCGTGATTTTGGTCGGGGTTGTTTCCCAAACCTACATCGACCTCAAGAAGGCTTTTGGATCGGTGCATCGAGAACCCGCATGGGGGGATCCTGGGGCTCAGGAAAATTTCCCGCCACAGATTTTTTGGGCCGAAAAACAAGCCTCATACTGGTACGAAAGGCTTTTAAAGGTTTTGGGGGTTTATGTCGAACTTTTTCCCGGGGTTAATTGGGATGGGGCAAGGCTGCGCCTTGCACCAACACTTTTCAACACTTGTTTTTGCGGGGATAAGGGGCAGTGGGGGAAAAACACTGGGCAATATAAGGGGTCTCAGCCCTTTGGACTTTGCCGACGATTTTCCCCTCCTATCTGATTTCCCTGGAGTCACTTGTGGGGGCTCTTGATGCATTTGCAAGAGGCAAAAAGGCCCCTGGGCCCTAGAGGTCTCCGGGAACAAGACTAAGAAATTTGGATTTGGGGGCCTGTTAGGGGAAAACCCTTTTAGGGCGATCCAGCTTGCGGCGAGGCCCTTTAAGTTACAGAAAGTTTTTTAAAAACCTTTGGGAGGGGTAGGGATATCTCTGGGTTGTCCCCGACAAAGGAAACAGTAGACAGATTGGTCTGGGAAAAGGAGCCAGAAAAATCGATCAAAAAAGAGCGTTGGAGAGTCGGTACCTATCCCGAAGGACCCAAACTGCGTGTCTTCAAAACCTTTTATACCCCCATTTTTCTTTTTGGGGAGGGGAAAACCCGGACGAATTTCCCCTGGGCTTGGAGTCTCCCTTGAATTTCCTTTTGGGAAAAAGGTCCCCTTTGCCCGGGTCATTGGGTAAAAGCTGGCAGGACCCCCGGTCCCAAAGGGGATTACACAGTTTAGACTGGTTTTGGGACCTTTTTACTGCATAATCCGGGGGTCGCCAAACCCGGGGTAATGGAAACCCAGCTCGTCTCCTGTGGCGACCCGGGCCCCCCAAGGTTTTCTCTCGGGAAGAAAAACCCGGGTGGAGGGGGACTGTGGGGGCGACCAGGAGACCTGGCTTGGGGGCTCGAAGAAACCCGTCCCCGAGGAATTAGAGATGGGGGCCCTGTGCTGCCCGGAGGGCTCGCCTCGAGGATCCTCGTGGCGGAAGCGAAAAGGGGGGATGCGGCCATGCGCCCCCCTCGGCCGTTAGCCCCCTTGATGATGATTTATGATATATATACTATATATACATATAATAATACATATACATAAAATTTACATATATAAACAATACATATATATCATATAATAAAATACATATACAATATATACATATAAATATATATCTTTTACATAAAACCTAGTATAAATAAAATGTTTTATACATAACATTTATATATACATATGTATTTTTAAATATATAGGGCATATGGAACATATACATATATTTTAATATAAAACATTGGACATATATAAACATTTGACATAAACATAGACATATATTACATATAAATATATAACCTTTCATATACATATTTTATACCCTATACATACCAATAACCCTAACAAAAATTTTAAAAATATAAAATAAACATATATCTTATACAAAAATACATAAAATATATATACATATTTCTTTTATACATAAGTTACATAACCCAAACATATGTATACAATACATACATAAAATATATAAAACATACCCCCTATAAAATAATTTTACATATAAATAAAATTAAAATCACATACATTTTAAAATATATTACAATATTAAATTTTATAGAAAATATACATAATGAAAATTTCATATATAACAACATAAATAAAAAATTAATTTTTCTTTTGAAAAATATACATTTCATATAAATTTTTACCCTGCAGAATAAAAACAAAAATACAATAATATAAATTACATAAACATACATACAATACAATATAACAATACACATATTTCATATGCATAAATATAAACATATAATATTTTATACATACATTATATAAAATACATATATATACATATAAATATATATAAAAATACAATACATAAAAGATATATATGAAAATTTCAAAATTTACATATAGATATATAAAAAATTAACCAAAATATACACATACATATATATGATTACAATATAAAATATAGATATATAAAAAAATTTAAAAATCTATACATATAGAATTTTATTTACATATAATAATTTACATATATTTTACACAATACATATATACTTGCATTATATACTATAATATAATACATATAAAATATATTTTACATATATACATAAAATTTTTACATAAAATATACATATACATATATTACAAAAACACTTACATATTTTATACATATACATATATATATACAAATAAAATTTATTTCATATACCAAAATCATATATATAAACAATTTTCATTATTGCATAGGGAATAAAAACATAAATATACATATATATACATAAAAAATATATACACATACATATATATAGATATAACATAAAATCCCCATAACATAAAAAACATAAATATATACCTAAAATATTTTATTTTTTATATATATATAATATATATAGATAGATATATACATATATAACAAACCATATATATAAATTTAAAATTAAAAATACAAACATATAATACATATATAAAATATATACAATTTTTAAAATACATATACAAAATAAAATAATTTCTATAAATATATATTTACATATAAGTTATAACTAGGGGATATAAAACATATACATTTTTATAAATATACCAAAATAAAAACATTATGTACAATATTACATAATTAAAATACATATATAGAGATATTATACATATTTTTTTTAACATATACATATATTACACATTTAATTAAATATATATTTCAACCCTATATAACATTTTAATACAAATACCCCTAAAAATATAAACACATAAAATATAGATATAAAATTTTATTTCATATATAAAAAATATAAAAAATATATACATAAAATAAATTTTATATAATATATAAAATAATATACATATTATACACAACAGGGGGGTGCGGCCATGCGCCCCCCTCGGCCCTTAGCCCCTTGAAAAGATGATGATATATATAAATATACAATATAAAAATTTCATTATTCCTTTTACATTATTAAAATAATATACACATAAAGTATAAATATACATATATATTTCATATACAAAAATATACATATTACATATATTTTTACTATGCATAATTTTTTATAAATTTTACATATAAACATAATACCTATACATTTTTATATACAAAATGCATAAACTATTATATATATAAATATATATACAATACCTAATAATATATTATTCATACATAATTTCAATTATAAACATATACATATCTATTTATTTCAATAAATATATATTTTACATAAAATATATATTTAGTATACATCTATATTTTTTACATAACATATATTTTGCATGCACTCATAAAATATATTTCATATAAAATACAAAAAAATATATATTTCAAAATACATATAAAAATACAATACAAATAAAATAAAATAAATACAAAACAAAATAAACATATACATTTCATATACCTATATATAATATACATATTTTAATATATTATATATATAATATATATTTATATAATATTAAAGGTAGGGTTTATGATGAGCCCCCGTGGAAAAGCATGATACTTTATTATACACACATATATGCATAAAATGTGTGTATATATTTAATATATGCCCTGTATATGTTTTATAATGGTATATGTGTTTGTATGTATATATTTCGTATTAAAATATGTATATGCAAAATACATGTATAGGGTGTATTGGATATACCCTATACCCTATATATGCATAAAAACCCTATATATACATATATGCATATACATATATATACACAAAGCATAAATATATAAAATACATAAAAATATATATATTTACCCCTATACATATATTTCATTTTTTAAAAAAAATAAAAAAAAAAGGGGGGGTACATGTACATATGCATACATGTTCATACATGTAATATACATAATTACAACATATACATATACATACATATACAAAATACATACATTTTAAAATTAAAAAAAATATAAATATATACAAAATTTTAAAATACAATACAACATTACACACATATCAAATACATATACAAATACATATAATAATATTTCGTATACCCTAAAATATACATATAAAATTTCATATGCTACATATACATACATTTTAAATACAACATATACAAAATAATGCAATTCCCTATATATAAAAACATTTTACATAATATACATAAAAATAACATACATATACAAAACATTTACATAATATACTTTTACAAAAAATATTTCATTTCTTTATACATATACATACTCAACCATATATATACATACTCCTACTATAAAACATAATACTCATATCATATACATGCATACTCATACATACATAACCCCACTCATATATTTTATTAAAACATATCATATATACCCCAAAAACTCATCATATATATGCATACTCACTATACATTTAAAATACCATATTAAAAATACATACCACTCATATATATTAATATATATAAAATATATTTAAATATACATATCACTTTATATATTTTACATTTCCATCATATATTTTTCATACTCAGATAATACATACTCAAATAATACATACTCACTCATTTAATATCCCTATCTCAAAATATAAAATTTTTATATATGAGAGGGGTAAGTATATATAAAAGGTGAGTAGGGATTTTATATGAGTATGTATATATAGGTATGTAAATATATGAGTGAGTAAGTTTATAATATGAGTGGGGTATGTAATATATATATATATATATATAAAATTTTAATATTTTATATATGGAGGGATGTAATATATGGTATGTATATGTATGGTGAGTATGCTTATATGAGTGAGTATGTGTATATATGAGTTTGGATATATATTTTATATGAGTGGTAGTATTTTATGAGGATGCCGTTTTGAGTATGAAATATGTATGTATAGGGGTATGAGATGTATATTATGAGATGGTAGTTATTGGGTGAGATGTAAAATGTATGTATAAGTATATGTAGTAAAAGTATGTATATGTATGTATATGTATGTATATGTATTATATGTTTTATTTTAAAGTATATGAAAATATAGTAAAATGTAGTATAGTAAATGTAGTATATGAAAGCTATGTTTTTTTTGTAAAATGTATATGTATGTATACGTAAATTATGTATATGTATTGGGATATGTATATGTATATGTGTGTATATGTATGTATATGGATGTTTTATGTATATGTATATATATGTAAAAAATGTATGTTAGTATGTATAAAGTTATGTTTTAAAGTATATGTAGTATATGTATGTATATGTACATGTATGACACATGTAGGGATTGTACATTTTATCTATATTTTACAGTTTTATATGTATATGGGATATATATATATGTTTTTGTATAATTATATGATGCTTATGGTATATATATGTATATGCAATTTTGTATATATATGTATATGGCCCAAAAAATATGTATATGTATATACAATTTTCCTGCAAAATACATGATAGGGAAAATACTATAATTTCGTAATATACATACACACACTATACACATAATATAAATATTGCATATTTTATACTATTACCCATATAGCATATATGGTTTTGTATAATAAAGTATTTATTCTGTGACCACGGCGGCTTTATACAGAACCTACCCAATAAAATTTTTATTATATATAAAAATATAATTAAAATTTTATATTATGGATAGTTTTAATATGTATATGTATGATATGTATATATATGTATAAAGATGATTGTATATATTGTATATGTTTTTATAGTTATGTATAATATGTATATTATTAAAAGGGAATATATATGTATGTGCATGGGATATTTATGTTAGGATAAAAAATGAGATAGCATAAATAATTTTAAAGTATATGTATAAAAATTTTACGTATATGTATAAAAAATATGTATATGTATAGATTATATGAAGGGGAGAATATAATGTTATATATGTATATGGATATATATGTATATGGTATATATATGTGTAGGGATATATATGTATATAATGTATAGGTTTTTATTGTGTATATATGTAATGTATAAAAATTATGCATAGGGATAAATATATGTATTTTATGTATATTTTATGTATATGATATATTGTGATGATACATATGGTTTTTTTTATATTTTATATAATGTTTTATGTAATATGTAAGTAATATGTATATGGATATAATTTATCATCATCAAGGGGCTAACGGCCGACGGGGGCGCCCTGGCCGATCCACCCCGTAAAGGGGATATATATGTATTAATTTTTATATATTGGTAATAATGAATATATTATATTTTGTATATGTTTTATATGTATATAATATATCTATTATGTATGTGTTTTATATTTTTTTATATGTATGTGGAATATGTAATATATTGTATATATATGTTATATATGTGTAATATTTTGTATTTTGGGATATATATATGTATATTATCCCCTTTTAATGTATGGGTTTTATATGTTATATAATGTACATATAAGGGATATAATGTATAATATGTAATATATATGTATATGTATATATGTTATGTTATATAAAATAAAAGGGAAATAAATGTTATGATATATATATGAATATGGATATGTATATATATGTATATAAAATGTAATATGTAATATATGTATATGTATAAATGTAAAGTATAATATTTGGATATGGGTTTTATGTATAATCTATCTATAAAATAAAATTATTAAATATATATATTAAAATGTATGTGGAAAATATGTATTGTATATATATGAAAATTTTTTTGTATATATGTAATATCTATATATATGATGTGTATTAAAATGTATATGTATATATATGTTTTTATGTAGTGTATTATACGCATTGCATATATATGTATATGTTTTTTAATTTTGTATATGTGTAATGTTATTGTAAAATGTATATTATATGTATATGATTATAGTAAGTGTGTGTTTATATTTTATGTATATTATATATTTTGTTATATGGGAATGTATATATGTAAGGTTTTATATGGAAAAATGTAATTTTTTTTTATTTAAAAAATTTTTGTAAATATGTTTTTTATATATCATATGTATATAGGGATATTTTATATATATGGGATTGGTATATAGAATTTTATTATATCCCATAGTATAGATATGTATTTTTTTATATATTTTTATAGGTTTTAATGTATAGATATATATGTATTGTATTATATGTTTATATGTTATTAATTAAATGTATGGGTATTTATTTTTATATAATCCCAATGTATTTTGGGTATGTATATATATTTTATGTTTTATTATATGTTATATGTATTATATTATGTATTATTTTATTATGTATATTATATTCTATGGATATTTATATGTTTTATATATGATATGTATTAATGTATAAAGTATAATATTTTATATGTTTTATGTATATATATTTATTATGTAATTTTATTTATATGTATTTATGTTTTTATTTTATGTAAGGGAAAAGGGAAGGGGAAACGCCGCTGAAAAAGGGCCCAGGAAGCCTCAGAGCTGTACCAACCAGACTTTGACTGCAGCGCTGCGGCCGAATGCTGCCCCGCACGGTCTGTCAGCCACAGCGCCCCCTCAGCGACGTGGAACCCCCTTTTCATAATCTTTTTTCGTGAAGCCAAGCCATGAAAATAATTTTTTATATATATATAATTATATATATATAATTTTAAAATTTATATAATATAAAAACACACAAACCCTAAATTTTATATATATTAATATTTTATAAAATATTATTTATATATAAAACCCAAAATATATAAAAACATATACATAACATTCAAAACTATAAATATAATAACAAGAACCAAATATGCAGTAATACATATATACACATACATATAATACACATACAATATACTAAATACACTACATTTTATATAATTATATATTATATATATATATATATATATATAAAAATACATACATTTACAATATTTACTATTTTTACACATAACATATTTTAACACAACAATATATAATACAATGCTCATGCAATATAATTATATACAGAAACAAACATATATATACATATAACACATCTCATATTATACACATCTACATATATATACACATATTACATTATATATTAATATATAAATATATATAAAATATATTTATATATAAAATATACATGTAATATAATACACTACATTTTTATATATATATACACATATCATATACATTACATATTATACCATACTAACATATATAACATATATATTATATCATATATATAAACATATTAAATACATATATATATACATATATATACACATATTTACATATACAATAATAATATACATTATATACATATACAATATTAACTACAATACATTTTATATAAAAACATATATACACATCAATGTAATAAATAACGGGGAACGGGGCACCTGCAGCCCCGGGCTAAACTTTGGGGGATTCGAGCAGAGGGGCCCCCAGAGGTAGAGTTATGGCCCACCGGCGTTGTGGAACGCTTGGTTTCGTACAACTCCTCCCCCCCAGCCCCCCGGGGGTAAGGGGCGTGGGGGGAGGGGGGCCTTGCCAGTCCTCCCCCCCCCAGAATGCCCCTCTGGAAAACATCTTTTTAAAGGGAAAGTGGGGGGGGGGGTGTTGTCCCCCCCCAACCCAGCAAGTAGGGGGGCTGTGGGCCCTGGGGCCCCCCCACAGGGGAGGGGCAGTCCACAGCCTGCCGACCCCCTTTATTGGGGCTGTTCGGCGGGCGGCAGGGGTGGTGTGCCCCCGGAGTGCCCACCCGAGGCTTAACTCAGGCGTGCTTTCCGGGTAGGCGCTTGGAAATCAGCCTTGCGCAGGATGAGGGGTTACCTTGCTATCGGGGAATTGAAGCGACGGGATTTGAGGTGGCTGCCCTCTCAGAAGTGAGAAGCTGGTAGCGGACGATAGTGTGGGTGGTTATCCCTACTACTGGCGGGCCGCAGCAGGGCACCACCCCAGGATGTGCCTAGCCATCTCCAGACGACTTCAGCCCGCGGTAGTTGAGGTGACACCGGTTTGATGACGTATTAGGGCATAAAGACTGAAGCATGATTTTGGTTTCTTGTCTCTTTGCTGTATACGCCCCTCCCCATGTATATAAAATCTAGTAAAAGAGGCGTTCTACCCCCCCAAAACTCCATCTGTGGTAGACGATTCCCCCCCGGCGAGATATTCGATTGTTCTGGGCGACTTAAAAGGTAGTATCGGCTGGACCGAGCGGTACGAGATGTCTGTCGGCCCCCCAGGGCTGGGGAGCTGATCCCAGCGCGAGAAACCCTCCTTCTGGGACTTTGCTAGGTCCCAGAAAATGAGGATCTTGTTTCCTGGACCAGTGCTCCAAACCCACATCGCTGGATTTGGTACAGCGATACGGGTATATGGCCAAGGAGATCGACCACATTTTTGTTAGCAGCGAGGGACTCCTCCAGAACTGCAGGTTTTTACCAGATGCCGATTTCTGGGGCACGACCATAGGCCTTGTGGCTACCCTGCAGGCCCTTAAAAAAACCCCCGTCACCCCTGTGGCCACCCAAAAGTTTTTTCCTGGAGACTAAGGGGGGAGGAGTGTGCCGTGGGTTCACCATGGCAGTCCTGACCGATTCACAGAATCAACAATCTGCGGCCCCCCGGGTTGCTCTGTGGGAGTTTTTTAAGTACTCAGGAGTCCATTGGCTTACCCCCCGAGGGCAAGGCAGAATTCCATCCCCCTGGAGACATTAGAGGCCACTGAAGCATGTCACGGGTTGGGCTGAAGGGGAAATTTAAGTCTTGCATCGTTCCATGGTGGTAGGGCTCGGCACTGGGAGAAGGGACAAGGAACAGTTCATAGGAATCGGAGGAGGTCGAAGCCATTTCTTGGTAAATGACCTTTGCCTCCCCTCCCAAGCCCTGAAAAAACTAAACCCCAAGCCCCCTCACAGAGACTGCACCCGATCAGTGGATGGCGGCATCTCAGATCATGTTGGGGTTCGGTGAATTTGGGGCTGAGTATTTTGAACAGTTGTACCAGGTGGACCCCCCAAACATTTAGCTTGGATGAAAGCGATGTCTCAGTCCCGGCGACCCACCCATCAGCAAGGAACCTCCTACCCTAACCGGGTTTAGGCTGGCGATTTCCAAGCTGAAAGGGGAAAGCTGCAGGCATAGTGAATCCCTGCGAACTGCTAAAGGCGGGGGTGAACTAGGCTCGGGGCCTGCATACAGCCCTGACTGCCATCTGGCAGTCTGACCTTTCCCCCTGACCTTTTGAGGCATGGTCACCCTTCTGGAAGGGAAAAGGGGGCGTTGGGGTTTTAGCAACTGTGGCATTACCTGTCAGCATACCAGGTAAGGTTTTCGCCCACATTCTTTGAAACGGGTCCGCAACCACCTATGGGCATCAGAGACCGGAGAGTTGGATTTACTCCTGGCAGTCCCCCAAAAGACATATACTAGCGTTCGAGTAAATTTTGGAAAGCCATCGGGTTTGGTCGTGGGGGTTGCTCGTAGCTTACATCGACCTCAAGAAGGCGTTTTACTGTGCATCGGAATCGTATGGGGGAAACCTGAGGCTAGGGGAATTCCAACAAGATTATTTGGGCCCGATAGCAAGCCTCTAATGGAATGAAAGGCGTAAAAATGTGGTGGGGGTATTTTGAACTTCTTCCCCTTTTAAATTTAGGGGTGAGGCAACTGTGTCCTGGCACCAACACTTTTTAACACTTGTATGGATTGATAATGGGCAGAGCATGCTGAAGCTGTGGAGAACACTAGGGAAATTCAGGTTCAGACCTTTACTTTGGGCCCCGATTTTTCCCTCCTAGCTGAGTCCTTGGAAACACTTTTTGGCGGCTCTTGATGCATTTAGCAATGGGCGAAGCCCCTAGGCCAAAGGTTTTCCCGACCAAGCCCAAAATTCGGACTTTGGGGGCTTGTTAGAGTAACCCGTTCAGCGATCCATGCTTGCGGCGAGGACGTTGAAGGGACAAAAGTTTTAATACCTTTTAGCATAGTCCCTTCTCTGGTTTTTTCAGACCCGGGAATTTAGTAGTCGAATTGGTCTGGGAAAAAGGAGCCTGAAATGTCAGAAGAGCGTTTGGAGATGTTGGCCTAGCAGAAGGACCAAGCTGTGGTTTCAAGGCCCTTTATACTTCGTTTTTCTCTATGGAAGCGAAAACCCGGACCTATCCAGTGTCTTGAATTTTCCCTTTATGCCTTTTGTAACAAATCCCTTTTTCCGGATCATGGCGTACAGTTGGGAGGGCCACGTGTCCCAACCGGCGGGGTTTCACCGTGAGATGGCATGGGGCCCGTTTCTGCATAACTGGGATCGCCAACTCAGGGTATATGGCCCCCTAGTCGCTTCCCTAGGCGACCCGCCCTCAGGTTTTCGTTGCTAGACAACCCCGGGTGGGGGGAGACCTGTGGGACGACCCAGGAGATCATGGGTTGGGCACTCAAGAGACCTGTCGCGAGGAAATTTGAGATGGGCCCGGGGCCTGCTGGAGACTCGCCTCGAGGGATCCTCGTGGCTGGGGAAACGTAGGGTGGGTGTGGCCATGCGCCCCGTCGGCGTTTTCCCTTGATGATGATGATATTTAAAACCCTATACATATATATACACAAATAAATATTATACAAACTATAATATACAATCATAACAATATATTATATATCATATCTCATATCCATATATATACAGATACATATATATATATACACACCCACATACATATCCCTTATACCACCCACGGGATAACATTTTAACAAATCATATACACATATACATTACAATTACACATACATGTATATACATATAATAAACATATACATATGCACTATACATTATATAATATATGTATTGTATACATATACAAATATACACATTAAAACATAAATATAATACATATAACACATATACATATATAAAAAAACATATAACATACATATTTATACATAATCACATATATACATATATAAATATTATATAACATATAAATATATATATATATTATATATATATATATATATATATATATATATTATATAATACACTACAAATTTCTATATAACCCCCTACATAATACATATTAGATGAATAGCAAAAAACTCTTCGTCTAAAAAAAGGAAAAAAACCAAAAATCAAAAAAAAGATTTATTGAAAAAAAGAACTAAGTTTCGAAAACCACCTGGATTCCCTCTTCAGGTCTGAAAAAGGAAAAGGGAGAGGGGGGGGTATAAAAGAGAGAGAGGAAGGCAAAGCGGGAACACGGGGGGGGAGGACAGACGAACGGAAGCTGTGTTCATTTTTAATAAAACTAGTTTTTGTATTTTGGGGTTTTTCTTTCCAATATTAGATAAATATATATACTATTATACATATACAAGAAAAAACTAACTACTATACAAATATATACACATACAATACTAATTTTCACTACAATACATTATATGCACATACACATACATATACAAAAAACGTATACTAATATACACATAACAATATTACAATATATATAATATATATAAATTTTAAAATATATATATGCACATATACATATATATTGGGTATACATATATATACATACATACACATTACTATACATTATATTTCTATATATACACATACATAAAATATGTATTTACACATAATTTAAAACATATAATTTCAATATACATACACATATATATAGAATACATATACATTATTTAAATATTATATACAATATATATACATATAACATACATATTAACATACATATTTACACAACCAAAACAATATGCATATCATATCTATACAAATATATATACATATGTAAAATATGCATATACCTAATTACATATATATATACTACATATATATACATATACATTAGAAAATTTTATATACATATATATAATATAACATACATATAAAATATAAACCAAAGAAAATTTTTATATATAAATATATATATATTATATAATTTTAAATTA
>NW_023662530.1:7500-10000 GCF_015228065.2 Penaeus monodon | reverse complement strand
GAGTAAATAAGAGGATAGTCAGTGATCGAATCTACGTGTGAACGAGCGACAGATTAGCACGGCAAGTATGAAGAAACAGTGATATAAAGAACGATATAGAGTATACACAGAATATAACAATACGCAAGAAGTAATGACGTGATTACTAATAGGAATAACATATAAGAGAAAAAAGATAATTTCATTAATTCGACACAAATAAACATGAATTATATGAGAGCAGCCAAACATAACAATAATTAAATAAATTCGAAGGTATTCATTTGTTCTGAAAGAAATGATATATGCTAAATTGTGCGATCTGAGGATAAAAATGATAATAGACAGAAAAATACTAACACAAAACATCAATTACGGGGTGGTTAGGGCTGGGGAATGAGGTGTGAAGTGAGGGGGGCGTGTCACGTAGGGTTTGATCTCAGTGTGTGATTGTTGTTAAAAAAAAACAATGGTTGACAGGGGGGAAATTATGCAGTATAGAATTAGTAGTGTGCGTTTTTTAGAGTGGCGTGTACTTGAATTTGAAAGAAGGCAACTTGTATCAAGGTGTGGGTGGGTATAGGGAGGGCAATAGTTACTCTGGCATTAAAAGGTACACTTACTTTTTGTAGTAACGAGGAAGATTGTTGGTGCTGGATAGAACTGCGACATCCTGGCTGTGTTGACGAGGGTTCGCGAAGAATTAGCGAGGCAGGTGAGCGGATTGGCGAGTGTGGCGGCGTAGAGTGCGAAGATACATCTTCACGACTTCGTCAGGAGGGTAGCACAGGCTGAGTGGTCAGCACGAAGTAGTAGGACAGACATGGTGCGGGTAGCGTGATCGAAGAGGACTTGGTAGCGATGGCTGGGCGTTAAAGAGGGGGGGCACTTCGCGTGGATCGCAACAGGCGTCGGCGAGGAGCGAGGTGGTAGGCGAATATGCGTCGGCGTTGAGAGGTTCTTGAACACCGCTGCCATCAGATGTAAGCGAAAAGGCCACCGCTGTCGCCAGATGTAAGCGACACGTGAGTTGGGAGCACCACTTCGCCAGATGTAAGCGAGTGGCCACCGCAAGCCACCAGAATATGAGTGACACGAGAGATTAAGAGCACCGCGTCACCAGGTGTGAGCGAGACGAGAGTGGACTTGGGTGGGTCAGTAAAAAAGGGGGTTTGCTTTCTGGTTTATTCTTGAAGACAGATATGAGACCCCCCAGAAACCCCCGTGTCCCCGAGTGGAGGACGAGGTGGTGGCTGGACCCAGTGTGGCTTGGCCGTCTGCTGTGTCTCTCTGTGTGTGTCCCCTGCCTTACGGACGTTTCCTTTTTTGCAGCGGTTCCCTTCGAGGACGGATGTTTGTTCCTGTGCGGAAAGAGAAAGCCGGGCTGCATCTGCGTCCTGCCCAAGGAGAAGGGCTGCGTGCTTGGGCGGGGGTGGGGAAGTGTACATCCGGCCTTGCTAGTATTTTTGACAGTATGTGTGTACGTATATATATATATATATTATATATATATATATATATATATATATATATATATATATATATCTATATATATAATATATTATATATATATGTTTGAATCAGAAAAATAAATAGATAGGTAGAGTATTGATGGATTGATATATGGATAGATGAATAAATAGATAGCTTGTTTAAGTGATCAATTGACAGATAAATTTTTTATATAGATGGCTAGAAAGGTATTAAGAATATATGTATGTAAATATTTGTATATACGTTTTACTCCATATATACGCACAGATATAATAAAGATATATTTATATATGCTTCGATTCAATATATGTTAATTTATTTTCATATCGTTGATACGATGGAATGTTTAGAATCCTTTCCCTTTGTTGTTGTTTGTGAGCGCGTCGTTGCTAAGGCGTTGCTAGGGGCGAGGCAACAGATGTGAAACAGGCGATCTCTGCCTAATTTTCTGGAAAAATACCTAGAAATGGGCTGAAGCAGGCAAAGAAAAGTGAGAGAGACTTTTATTTGTATTTGTTATCTTAATACAGCAAAATGTTCATTTGAATGTTTACGCTCGCAATTCATAAAGATTAGATTAGATTTTTTCCAAAGCTCATTACATTCATGGCTATAGATACTATAGTTACTCATTTTCAAAGTATTCATGATATCATTTTAAACCTTAAATATGTTCCCAATTTTATCTCGTATTTGTGTTCTTTGATCTACAGTAAATTTTGTGCCGTGAATTCAAATTCCATTTCTATTATTGTTGTTATATTTATTATTATATTTATGAAAACCATATATGACATGGATTTATGTACAGATAGGCTGTATATACAAACACATGAACAGTCAAACTGTCATATAATATATATATATATATATATATATATATATATATATATTATATAATATAATGATATATTGTATATATGTATTATATGCATATATATGTGTATATATATATATATATATATATATAATATATATATATTATATATATATATATGTATATTTTATATATATAATTTTTATATAT
>NW_023662530.1:0-2500 GCF_015228065.2 Penaeus monodon | reverse complement strand
GGGGGGAAACCCCAGGCACGGGAAGCCATAGACACAATTGCCGCTCACCTCTCGACACCCTTGCTCCTTCTAAGAAACCTCGGGTAGATAAGTATCGCTAGGGGCTTTTCTCAGAAAGTAGTTATTTTTCATTTAGCTCTGTATTGCCTTTAAATTAGGTAATACAATGATTCATATTGTAATTTTCTTATGGGTTTTAAATTATGGGATAATCAGCATAATTTGTTGAATGATATCATATAAGTTAATTTTGCTTTGTTTGCCAGTATTTGAAGTACTGTAGTGCTGTTATTAATGTGTGTTTCTTTTGTATTACTGTACCAATTCACACAGACTAAATTTAATTCATGCTACAGCATAGAACATTAACAGGATTTATTTTAGAAACATTTTTCTTTTTTTTTCACTTGACCCAATTTTATTATAACATATACAGTTCATCATACACTTTTATGGGGTTATCTGGTGAGTGGTGAAGCCGTTTCAAAATTGGACGCTTGTTGGTGCTCAGGAAGCCCTAAGCCATGCTCCCATCACACACGGATATACACAAGAATGGTTTAAAAATTATTTGTCTTAATCAGGCATTCTTTTGTATTTCTTTTTTTGTTTTTGCATTCTTTTATCATAATCTGTTGACTATTTCATTGCCAAGGTCTGTATATTGACTTTACAATTTGCACAAAATAACAAGTTTTTCCCATGCAATAGGTTTTCCAAACGGAAAAAGAAGCTGACACCTTCATTGACAATGGACCGACCTTGGATCTACAAGTGAAGGTCTTATCAGCCAAGCCATCTCTACACCAAGAGAGGGAAGTTTTCCAAAGCTAAAGTAAGATATTTTTTTTAGTAGTTGGATAGGTACTTCTTGGGCTTTTGCCTACCAGTGTATTGTGAAAGTGGATACCTTTTTCATTTTTTTTATCCATAAGGACCAATAATACATTAGGGGTTGAAAAAGATTTGACTGGGAAAGAGTGAACACAATAGAATGTTTTGAAAATTTGCATAAAAGGTGAAAAAAAGGATGGAATTGTGAATTGTTTTCAACTCTAGCCAGCATATTAAGTGATACTAAACACATATCTGGTGACTAAGTCAATTTTTAAAGTTGAATAAAATTTATTCCTAAGAACAGTCTGGGCAGTATTTCCTGGCTCATATCAACCAGGGAAGGTAACATAGCTAACTCTCACCAATTAACATCATATATGACATAAATTAATATAACATATTTTTAAATAGATAAACAGCATCCAGATTCTGGGGGTGACGTACTAATTACTGCAAACAAAAGGAAAAAGATTTTAAGTGGTACTGGCTTGAGAAATTAAATATGAAACTCTGAGGCCTGCTAAAAAGTACTAGAGGGTATCTTACCCGTAATGGCAAAATATTTTTGGATATATACTACTTAAGGCATTGCCGTATCTTAAGAACCATTTTTCTAATGGTTTGAATTACTTATACCTTTTGGTGTACAGTTGTATAAGTCAAGGACACTTTTAAAGTTTGCAACACTAGAAATTTTCCTCCCATCTTTATGTATAAATATGAAAATTTGTGTTTTAGAATAAGTTCATATAAAATTATATAATGATATAACATATGCATGCCAAAGATAAGATAAAATATTGAAATAGAAAATCATTGTTGTTTTGCCTGTCCACATCACACATCAACAATAAAGTCTGAATAAGCTGGAGAAAAGCTGTGATTTATAAATTTTTATTCATGCTTTTTTCAACATTTTCCATAGCGACCTGTCTCATACCAAGCAAATAAATACAGCTCACAATTAACATCACCTAACTCCACCACACAGGAGAGACTAGAAGTAACCATCAGCACCATAGAAAAAGAAGAAAAAGGAGTAGAAGATCCTGGCTTGGTTGTCCCTTTACAACAGTCGGACAGCTCTTCCTCAACAACGGGGAGGGGAAGAGGAGAGCTGAGACTGGCCTGGATGTCTGGCACGTGCTGTGAATATTTCACAAGTGAGGTATTGGCTTGTCGCTCCTTTTTTTATTTCTATTAGTCTTTAGATTTTGAGAGAGATAGGAGATTGTTAGGGACAGGATGGAATAAGCATTGATTATGATTTGAAATTAAGACATGATAACCTTCATTTTTTTAGAACTAGTATTTATTCAGGTGTTTTGGGTTTTGTTAGCAGGGGAAAAACTGACTAAATTTTTCAGCTCCAGGTAGGAAAGTATAGAAAAATTAAAGAAATGAGATGGAAAAAATTATATAAATTTTGAGACCTACAGAAAAGAGAGAGAGAGAGAGAGAGAGGAGAGAGAGGAGAGAGAGAGAGAGAGAGAAGAGAGAGAGAGAGATGAGGGAGAGAGAGGGAGAGAGAGGGAGAGAGAGGGAGAGAGAGGAGAGAGAGGGGGGGGAGAGAGAGAGAGAAAGAGAGGGGAGAGAAGAGAGAGAGAGAGAGGAGAAAAAGAGAGAGAGAGAAGAGGAGAGAGAGAGAGGAGAGAAGAGAGAG